>NW_027252668.1:14158050-14458050 GCF_044704955.1 Pristiophorus japonicus
AATACTTCCACACTATCCTCTTCAACCACTCCCTGTGGTACCGATTTCCACAATCTCACCACTCTTTGGGTAAATAAGTTTCTTCTGAATTTCCGATGTTGATTTCATGGTGACTATCTTATATTGATAGCATCTAGTTATTCTCTTCCCCACCAGTGGAAACAGTATCACTGCATCCACTCCATCAAAATCGTTCATAATTTGAAATGCCTCTATCAGGTCACGGCTCAGCTTTCTTTTTTCAAGCGAAAAGGAACACTGCCTGCTCATCCTTTCCTGATTTGTATACGCTGGCTGTTCTGTTATCATCCTTGTAAATCTTCTCTGCATCCTCTGAAATGCCTCTATGTCCTTTTTATAATATGGCGACCAAAACTGTGCATTGTACTCTAAGCATGATCTAATGAAGGTTAAATACAGGTTTAGCATAATGTGACTACTTTTCAATTCTGTATGTCTAGAAATATATCAGCGTGTTTGCTTTGCATTTTTATGGCCTTGCTAACCTATGTCGTTATTTTTAGAGTTTTGTGTTTGTACTCCGAGATCTCTTTGTTCCTGAAGACCACCCAGACTGGCAACGTCCAGCAATAAGTGACCTCCCTAAGTTTACTACCTAAATGTTTAACACCTCATATTTATGTGGTTTGAAATTCATTTGACAATTATATGCCCATTCTGCAAGTTTAATAATGTCCTCCGTTAAGTTGTTTCACCTTTCCTCAGTCTTGACTATCCCTCCTAATTTAGTGTCACCCGCACATTTAGAAATTGTGTTTTTGCTTCATAGATCAAAATCTTTAATATACATTGTGGACAGCAGCGGTCCCAGCACCGATCCTTGTGGAACACCAGTACCCGCCTTCTGCGACTAAGAAAAGCTACTCTCGAAGTCAGCAAACTCTCCATTCTGCTCGTTGTCTCCTGACTCTGCATTCTCTGACCTGGCTTGAGGCTTTTCTTGTTCATATGCAACAAACTACTTTTTGCAATTGTATTCATTCAAGCATATCAACATCGCTAGCAAGGGCAGGATTTGTTGCCCATCTCTATCTGCCCTTGTGAAGTTGGCGGTGAGTCAACTTTTCGCAACTGAATGGCACGCCAGGCAATTTCAGAGGTCAGTAAGAGCCAACGACATTGCTGTGGGTTTGGAGTCACATATAAGCCCAGACCGGTAAGGACAGCAGATTTCCCTCCCTAAAGGTGACAAGTGAACCAGATGGGGAGTTTGTAACAATGGTCACCATTACTGAAACTTTTAAATTTGCAGGTTTAATTAATTGAATTTAAATTTCCCCACTCTCGTGGTGGGCTGAGATTTCCTCTCTCTGGATTATTAATCCAGTTATATAACCATCATGCCACTGTGATTGACCTCCGTCTGTGTAATGTGCTCAAGGGGCTTAATGACTCCTCCTATTCCTGTGCAACAGGTTGAGGGAAGGAATGGCATGCTCCTGTTCCTATATAACAGGATCGGGAGTTTGATTAGCTTCCTCCTGTTCCTGTATAACAGGTTCGTGAGTCTCAAATAATTCATCCTCAACTTATGCTGCAGTTTCGAATGGCTAAATGGGCTTCTAGTCTTCTTATAGATAAGTCTCAAGGAGCTGAATGGATTCCGCCAGTCCTATGCCTCAGGCTCGAGGGGTTAATGGCCTTCCCCTGTCCCTGTTCTACAGACTGGAGAGGCTCAATGGCATCCTCATATTTCTGCTCAACAGCTTCGTTGGTTTGGCATTACATTTTCGTTATCTATGCAACAGGTTCGAGCGACCAAATGGAGTTCGACATTTCTTATAAGACAGGCACAAGAAGCTGAGTGGCCTCCTGCCCTTTGCAATTGGTTTGATGGGTTAATGGACACAATGGCCTCCACCTGTCCGTGCATAACAGACTCACTGGCTTGCCTCTGCTAGTGTGCAAAATGCTCAGATGATAATTGGAAGGACTGCAGCCACTTGTGCAACAGAAAGATCAGGTACCGCTGCTAGCCTACTTTGAAGTATTGTTTTGCTGCACAATTCACTGTGCAACCCAAGCCCAAATCCTGACTTTGGTGTGAGTGGAACCCACAGATGTTTAATATGCCCTGGTTTAGAAGTGCCAACGTGCTATCCAGTGCACCACAGAGCCGCCAAATGTTACATCAATACAAAATTTAATAGTGTTGATGCATAATCTGAGCTAAAAACAGAACAATCTGCAAACACTCAGCATACGAGGCAAAAACCTGCGGAGAGAGAAACAGAGTGAACGTGTCGGGTCGATGAACTTTCATCGCAACTGGTTCAATCTCTGCCGTCCAAAACGGATGGTCTTTTAGACCCGAATCATCATGTTTCTGTTTGAAAGGGATGTTTATCATTGACTGATGGAACTTTGCAGCTCGGAAGGAGGTCACTTCGCCCCACTTTGTCCGCAATGTCCGACAAATAGCTGTCCCACCTTATCCCACTTTCCAGCTCTTCTTGTTTCCATGTAACAATCTATGGTTTCATTTTATTCATTCAAGCATGTTGACATCGCTAGCAAGGAGTTAATGGCCTTCTCCTGTTCTTGTGTAACAGATTAGACGGGCTCAATTGCCTTCTACTACTTCTGTGCAACAGGATATTTGGTAGGGCATTGGCTTCTCGTCATCTATGCAACAGGTTCGCGCGATCGAATTTGTTGCAGTCATCCTCATTATTGAATATCCAACTAATTTGGCGTCATCCGCAAATTGAGAAATTATGTTTTTGATTCTTAGGTCTAAATCTTTCATATAAATTGTAAACAACAGTGGTCCCAGCACAGATCCTTGTGGAACAGCACTAGCCACCATCTGCCACTATGAAAAGCTAACTTTTCCCCCTATTCTCTGCTTTCTGTCTTGAAGCCAGCTAGTTATGCATTTATCTAGTTGTCTCCTGATTCCACATTATCTGACCTGTCTTGCGGTTCTTTTTTTTCCTGTTTAACAATCGAGGGATCCTAGTATTTCTTTTATTCATTCTAGCATGTGGATAATGCAAGCAAGGGCAACCGTTGTTGCCTTTCCCTAATTGCCCTTGTGAAGGTAATGATTAGCCATCTTATGCAACTGAGTTTCTTGCTAGGCCATTTCAGAGGGCAGTTAAGAATCAACCGCGTTGCTTGGGATCTGGAGCCAGATTTGGGCCCAGACCAGTAAGGACGGCAGATTTCCTTCATTAAAGGAGACTATCGACCGAGATGGGTGTGTTGCATCAATGGTCAAAATTACTAATACTTTTAAAATTCCTGATGTATTTAATTGAATTTTAATTGCCCTACTCTTGCGGTGGGCTATGATTTGCTCGCACTGGATTACTAGTTCACTGCCATAACCATTATTCTATTATGATTGACCTCTGCCTGTGTAATGTGCTAGAGGGGCTGAATGACTCCTCCTGTTCCTGTGCAACAGGTTGAGGGATGGAATGTCATCCTCCGAGTCCTATATAACAGGTTCTAGGGGTTGATTAGTCTCAACCTGTTCCTGTATAACAGGTCGGTTGGTCTGAAATGCCTTGTCCTAATCTTATGCAACGTGTTCTATTAAGGGGAGAGCGGAGTGGGGTTCGGAATGTGGGGCCAAACGATGGCGGGCGAAGGTCGTGGTGCAGAGATCTCTAGAATGCTAAAAATAAATGAAAAGGAAGCAATGCCGGAAAGTGATTGTTGTAATGTAACCACCTTATGTCAAGAAGGGACAAAGCATAGAAACAAAAGGGGGCACTAACAAAAAGGATCCTGATAAGAAAAAAAGCGATAAGATAAATAGGGCTATAGTAAAAAATAATGTTACGATTTAAAACGACAAATCTGAAAGCATTGTATCGGAATGAACGAAGCATCTGTAATAAGGTAGAAGAATTGACAGCTCAAATACATATAAACGGATACAATATCGTTGCAATTACAGAGATATGGTTGCACGGTGACCAGGGTTGGGAACTGAATATCAAACAATATCCGGTATTTCGGAAGGACAGGCAGAAAGGAAGAGCGGGTTGTGTGGCATTGTTAGTAAAGGATGAAATCAGCGCAAGAATGAGAAAGTTTAACGGCACGGAAAGTCAAGATGTAGATTCAGTCTGGGTGGCAACAAGGAGAACGAAGGGGCAGAAAAGATTGGTGGGAGTTGTCTATAGGCCTCCAAACAGTTGTGGTAGTGTGGAGGATAACATTAACAGGAAATTGGAGCTGCATGTAACAAGGGTACTATCATCGAAGGTGACTTTAAACTACATATAAATTAAAGCAATAATAATATGGCCGATTGATTCCTGGCATGTGTATGAGATGTTTTTTTAGCCCAGTATTTTCGGAGCCTACTAGGGAACAGAATGTCCTAGATTGGGTATTATGTAATGAGAAGGGTTATTTAGCAAACATTTTGTGCGGGGTCCTTTAGGGAAGAGTGGCAATAATATGATTGAATTCTTTATTAAGATGGAAAGTGAAGTATTCCAATCCGAATCTATGGTGCTAAATCCAAGCAAACGAAACTACGAATGTATGGGGAATGAATTGGCTGTGATAGATTGGGAATAGACGTCATGTTGGTGGATGGGCAACGGCTAACATTTCAGGAACGAATGCATGAATTGCGACAGTTATACTTTCCTTTCTGGTGTAAAAACACAAAAGGGATACTGGCCCAACCATGGCTAACAAAATAAATTAAGGAAAGTATTAGATTCAAAGAAGAGTTATACAAAGTTGCCAGAGAAATTAGCAAGCCTGAGGATGGGGAACAATTTAGCATTCAGTAAAAATGTGCCAAGAGATTGATTAAGAGGCGACACATAGAGTATGAGAGTGAACTTGCAAGCAACATTAACATCGACTGTAGTCGATTCTACAAGTTCATAAAAAGGAAAAGATTAGTGAAGACACGGGCGAATTTATAATGTGGAACAAGGAAATGGCAGGACAATTAAATAAATACTTCATTTCTGTCTTCAAGGACGAGGACACAAGTAATATCCCAGAAATGCTTGCGAACCAAAGGTCTAGTGCGCAAGAGGAATTAAAGGAAATGATTATTTGTAAGAAAGTAATGCTGAGGAAACAAATGGGAATGAAGGCAAATTAATCACCAGCGCCTGATGATCTGCATCCCAGAATACTAAAATATGTTGCAATGGAAATAGTGCATGCATTGGTTGACAACTTCCAAAAATCTATAGTTTATGGAACAGTTCCTGCAGACTGGATGGTGGCAAATGTAACCCCACTGTTTACAAATGGATGGAGAGAGGAAACAATGAACTACAGACCGGTTAGCCTAACATCAGCTGTAGGGAAAATGCGAGAGCCTATAATAAAGGATTTTATAACGGCACAGTTACATAATAGCAAAGCGATTAGACAAAGTCAACATGAATTCATGAAAAGAACATCATGTTTGACAAACCTACTGGCGTTTTTTGAGGATGTAACTGATAGAAAACATAAGGTAGAACCAGTTAATATAGTGTACTTGGATTTTCAGAAGGGCTCTGATAAAGTCCCAGGAAAGATGTAGTGTGCAAAATTAAAGTCCATCGGATTGGGGGTAATTTACTAGCATGAATTGAAAATTGGTTAACGGACAGGAAACAGGATCGATGGGCAGAGGGACCGGTGTCCTTGTAAAACTGTCATGTGAAAGCATACATGCAGGTGCAGCAAACATTTAGGAAGGCAGATGGTATGTTGGCCTTCATTGCAAGAGGATTTGATAAAAGGATCAACGATGTGTTACTAGTTATACAGAGCCTTGTTGAGACCGCACCTGGAGTATGGTGTGCAGTTTTGTTTTCGTAAAACAAGAAAGGATATACTTGCCATAGAGGGAGTGCAGCAAAGGTTCACCAGACGGATTATTGGGATGGCAGGATTGTCGTATGAGGAGAGATTGGGTCGACTAGCCCTGTATTCAGTAGAGTTCATAAGAATGAGAGAAGATCTCATTGAAACTTATACCATTCTGACAGGATCAACAGACTGGATGCGGGGAAGATGCTTCACCTGATTGGGAATGTTTTAACGAGGAGTCACAGTCTCAGGATACGGGGTAGGAAGTTTAGAAAGGAGAAGTGGAGGTTTTCTTTCACTCAGAGAGTGGTGCAGCTATGGAATTCTCTACCACAGAAGGCTGTGAAGCCCGAGTCACTGAATATATTTAAGATGGAGATAGATTTCTCGACACAAAAGACATCGAGTGATATGGGGAAAAAGCGTGACTATGGTGTTGAGATAGAGAATTAGGAATGATAATATTGAATGGTGGTGCAGACTCGAAGGGCCGAATGGACTACTACTGCTCCTATTTTCTATGTTTCTATGTTTTAGGATTTAAATGGACTTTTGCTATTCTTGTAGAGCAAGCTCAAGGAACAGATCGGCTTCTGCCTCTCCTAAGGCTCAGATTTGAGGCGTTAATGGCTTCCTTCTTTCCCTGTGCAACAGTGCGGTGCGGCTGAATGGCCTCCTCCTAAATCTGTGTAACAGGAAAGAGTGCTCCTCGGCATCTATGCAGCAGGTACGAGCGGCCGAATGGCGTTCTACTATTCTTGTATTAAAAGTCCAAGTATCTGACTGACTTCCTGTTGTCCCTTGCAACTGGCTCGAGGGGTTAATGGAATTCTACTGTCCATCTCTAACAGGCGTGATGGCTTGCTCCTGTTGCTGTGTAACAGACTCAGTGTGCTAAGAGAGCTCAATAGAAAAGTGGGTGGGATTGGAACCACTTGTGTAACAGGAAGTGCAGGCGCCGCAGTTTTCCTTCTCGGAAGTATTAATTTGCTGCAAAATGCACTGAGCGGCCGAGGAAACAACAGATCATGACCTAAATTCCGACTAAAATCCGAGCTATCCAGACTAATGCCACTTTCCAGCTCTTGGTCCGTAGCCTTTAAGATTACTGGAATTCAAGTGCACATTCAAGGACTTTTTAAAAGTGGTGAGGACTTCGCCTTCTAAAGTCCTTTCAGGCAGTGATTTCCAGACTCTCACCACTCCCTGGATGAAAGCATTGCACCTCAACTCCATTATAACCTCCTACCAATTACTTTAAATCTATGCCGCCTGGTTGTTGACAACTCTGCTAAGGGAAATCGATCCTTTCTATGCACTCTATCTAAGCTAGTTATAATTTTATTCACTTCAATACGGACACCTCTTAGCGTCCTCTGTTCCAAAGAAAACAAACCCAGTCTATGCAATATTTACTCAGAGCTAAATTCGCCATCCGCCTAAATCGACCTTTTATCTTCACGCGTGCAGTCAGATCTTTCCTGTAGTACGTTGACCAGAACAGCATGTAATACACGAGCTGTGGCCAAACTAGAGTTTTACACATTTGAAGCATAATTTCCCCGATCTTATATTCTATGGCTCATCTAATGAAGGCAACTAATCCGTGTTGATTCTTAACATAGAAAATAGAAAATAGGCGGAGCATACGCCATTTGACACTTCGAGCCTGCACCACCACTCAATAAGATCATGGCTGATCATTCCCTCAGTAGCCAGTTCCTGTTTCTCTCCATACCCCTTGATCCATTTAGCCGTTAGGCCATACCTAACTCCCTGTTGAATGTATCCAATGAACTGACATCAATAACTCTCTGCGGCAGATTATTCCACAGGTTAACAACTCTCTGAGTGAATAAGTTTCTCCTCATCTTATCCTAAATGATCTGTCCCTTATCCTAAGACTGTGTCCCCTGGTTCTGGACTTTCGCAACATCAGGAAATATTCTTCCCGCATCTAATCTGTCCAGTACCGTCAGAATCTTATATGTTTCTATGAGATCCCCTCTCATCCTTCTGAACTCAAGTGTATAAAGGCCCAGTTGATCCTATCTCTCCTCATATGTCAGTCCAGCCATCCCTGGAATCAGTCTGATGAAACTACGCAGCACTCCCTCAGTAGCAAGAATGCCCTTCCTCGGATTAGGAAACCAAAACTGAACAGAATATTCCAGGTGAGGTCTCACCAAGGCCCTGTAGAACAGCAGTAAGACCACCCTGCTCCTATACTCTAATCCCCAAGCTGTGAAGGCCAACATACCATTTGCCTTATTCACCGCCTGCTGTACCTGCATGCCAACTTTCAATGACTGCTGAACCATGACATCCTGTTCTCGTTGCACCCCCACTTTTCCTAATCTGCCGCCAATCAGATAATATTCTGCCTTCGTGTTTCTGCCACCAAAGTGGATAACCTCACAGTTATCAACAGTATACTGCATCTGCCATGTATTTGCCCACTCACCTAACCTGTCCAAGTCATCCTGCCGCCTTTTAGCATCTTCCTAACGGCACACACAGCCACCGAATTTAGTTTAATCTGCTAACTTGGAGATATTACACTCAATTCCTTCATCCAAATAATTGATGTATACTGTGAAGAGCTGTGATCCCAGCACTGAGCCCTGCGGCACTCCACTAATCACTGCCTGCAAATTCTTAAAAGGATCCGTTTATCCTGACACTCTGCTTCCTGTCTGCCAACCAGTTCTCTAGCCACGTCAGTACATTAGTCCCAATACCATGTGCTTTGATTTTGCACACCAATCTCTTATGTGGGACCTTGTCAACAGCCTTTTGAAAATCCAAATACACCACATCCACTGATTCTCCCTTGTCCACTCTGCTAGTTATATCGTCAAAAATTCCAGAAGATTTGTCAAGCATGATTTTCCCTTCATAAATCCATGCTGACTTGGAGCGACCCTGTCACAGCTTTCCAAATGCGCTGCTATTTCATCCTTAATTATTCATTCCAACATTTTCCCCACTACTGATACCAGGCTAACCATTCTATAATTACCCATTTTCTCTCTCCCTCCTTTTAAAAAAAGTGATGTTACATTAGCTACCCTCCAGTCCAAGGAAATTGATGCAGAATCGATAGACTGTTGTAAAATGATCACCAATGCATCCACTATTTCTAGGGCCACTTCGTTAAGTAATCTGGGATGCAGACTATTAGGCCCCGGGGAGTTATCGGCCTTCAATCCCATCAATTTCCCGAATGCAATTTCCCATCTAATAAGGATATCCTTCAGTTCCTCCTTCTCACGAGACCCTCGGTCCATTAATACATCCGGAAGGTTATTTTTGTCTTCCATCGTGAAGACAGAACCAAAGTATTTGTTCAATTACTCTACTATTTTTTGTTCCCCATTATAAATTTACCTAAATCCGACTGCAAGCGACCTACGTTTGTCTTCACTAATCTTTTTCACTTCACATATCGACAGAAGCTTTTGCACTCATTTTTTATGTGTCCGGCAAGCTTCCTCTCGTACTCTATTTTCGCCCTCTTAATTAAACCCTTCGTCCTGCTCTGCTGAATTGTATATTTCTCCCAGTCCTCAGGTTTGTTGCTTTTTCTGGCCAATTTTTATGCCTCTTCCTTGGATTTAACACTATCCTTAACTTCCCTTGTTCGCCACGGTTGAGCCATCTGCCTCGTTTTATTTTTACTCCAGACAGGAATGTAAATTGTTAAAGTTGATCCATGTGGTCTTTAAATGTTTGCCATTGCCTATCCACCGTCATCACTTTAAGTATCATTTGCCAGTCTATTCGAGCCAATTCACGCCTCATACCGTCGTAATTACCTTTCCTTAACTTCAGGTCCCTAGTTTCTTAATTAACTGATTCATGTCCATCTTAATAACGAATTCGACCATGTTATGGTCACTCTTCCACAAGGGACCTCGCAAAATAAGATTGCCAATTAATCCCCTCTCATTACACATCACCCAGCCATTTGGTATTGCACAGCTCGACCCGTACCGCTTCCATATCATCCAAGCTAATGTCCCTCTTTACTATTGCATTAATTTTCCTCTTTAATCAACAACGCCACCTTCCTCTTTTCCTTTCTGTCTATTCTTCACAAGCATCTTATCTACTTGCCCTGCTACCGTCAAGGATCCTGTGGACAAGCATTCCAATGTAATTTGCTCCTCTACACTTATCAGTGGCCTAATATTTAATGATTATTCACTTTCCCTATAAGCACTCCCCAAATGCATTATCACACACTTCTCCATGTTGAATTCCATTAAACTCCTGACCAGTTCTTTGATATCTACCTGCAATGTACAGCTGTCTTCCTCATTGTCAACCATACCTGGTTCACCAATCTTTTAGTCACCTGCGCTAATCTGTATTTAGCAGCTAGGTGTCAAATTGTATCGCATAATACTCTTGTGAACCACCTTGGACGTTTCTCTAATTTCAAGGCGCTAATTGTATCTAAGTTATTGTTTACAATGTGTGTTACGTAACGTTATATAGAGTTAGCACCACAGAAAGAGACAATTTTACTTAAATGGTGTTGCTGAAGTTAATGCTGCACACTACCCTATTTCACCTGAAACTAGCAGCATATTGTACTATTGCTTTCACAGTCATGTGCTTAGGTGCTCCCTTAAAATAAATCTGTGCTATTCGCCTCAGCTACTGCTCGTGTAGCATCTTCCAAATTCTAACCACTGTTTGGTAAATAAATTACTGTTGAATTGCCAACTGAATTTAGCGGTGACCTCCCATTCTGAACTCCTGCAAAATATCAAACATTTTCTCCACATCAACTCGATCAAATACCTTCATAATATTAAAAATATATCTCACTTGTTTTTCAAGAAAGAAGCTCCCCAGTCTGTTCATTTATATTTCCCGAAATGTTAATCCTTTCAGTTTTAACCGAAATGTTTCCTTCTTTGCTGTGAGATTCTACGATCCTACGATTTAATTTAAACATCGTCTGGGAGAGGCAACAGGGCAAGCATGCAGGCGGACTCTCTGATAATTTGCACCAACCATTGGACTATTAAAACAGCGTTATCGTGTAGCTACGATGGCCGAGTGGTTAAGGTGTTGCGTTTAAAGTTCTAGGGTATTACTCTGCGAAAGTTCGAACTCTCCTTACAGTGATTCAACAGGCAACTTTTCTTTTACTCGACTCCCTCTGGATATCACTGGAATCTGACCACAATTCCCTCCACTGCCCTTTATTACACTGATAGACGCGAAGCTGTTGTTCGAACTGGAAGCACTAATAATTTATCGGTGTTAATTAGTGATTGTTGGTTTGTTGGAAACTATTTGCAAACATCAGTGAGAAATAAACACCGCATGAAAAAATGCATTTAATAAAGATCCCTGCATTGCTCTGGAGGAAATCACCTTCAATTAATGAGTGGGAACGTGGTTTGGTTTTATAAAGTTGAATAAGATTTGACAAAATAAACGCGGCAGCATTTGACGTTGCGATTTTCTGATGACATCAGCGTTTTCATCAAAGTGCCTTATCCATTAAGCGACGTGGCCCCTGCAGTTTGCAGCAGGCTAATGATGAGAATGAAGGATGAAACAGCGGAAATGTATTTTGAACATTTCCATACTTTGCACTGCAAACCAATCAGCGGCAGTGAGCCATTCATTGATTGAAATACGAGAAGTCACAAAGCCCCGGAGGATATGGAATTATTCATTAAATGTTGGAAACACTCCACAGGGCCATCAGCTCTCGGCAGAACTAATGTTTTGCAGCGTTACTTCAATATCCTATAGGTCCTGTGTGATTTTTATTCCAGAATGTTTTAGCTGCTCTAAAATACTTGCAGCCCAACCGCACCACCAAAAATATAATAAATTGCCCGTAATGAGTTCGAACCCGCGAATTTTGCGTTATTATTACGACACTCTCACCAATTGAGCTAACCTGCCATAACGCTGTGCCCTTTTTTAAGTCACTTTTACATTCAAATGCTAGCATTTGTGCAGCGACATTCACCTCAGCACTTCACAAGGCGGTTCAGAGCAAATTAATTACTTTTAGTTAACTGTTGTAATGTAGGAAACGCAAAAATGTATAGCATGGAAGGAGGCCATTTCAGCCAATCGTGTCTGCGCAGGCCGACCAAGAGCTTTCCAGCCTTATTCTCACTTCCCAGCTCTAAGTAGGTTACAGCACTTTAAGTGGAATCCAAGTATTTTTTAAATGTGTGAGGATTTCTGCCGCTACCGCCCATCCAGGCAATGAGTTCCCGACTACGAGGACCCCCTGGGTAAAGATATTTACCCTCATAGCTCCTCTAACACTGCCCCTAATTCATCATCAGAGGCAGTCCCTCGGGATCGAGGAAGACTTGCTTCCACTCATGGCATGTGTTCTTAGGTGGCTGTACAGTCTAATACGAGAACTACAGTCTCTGTCACAGGTCGGACAGATATTCGTTGAGGGAAAGGATGGAAAGGCTGCCTGGTTTGCCGCACGTCCTGCCGCGCTTGATTTCTGCATGCTCTCGGCGACGATGCTCGTGGAGCTCAGGACACTCCCAAATGCACTTCCTCCACTTAGCGCAGTCTATGGCCAAGGACTCCCAGGTGTTATTGTCGATGTCACACTCTATGAGGGAGCATTTGAGCATGTCCTTGTAATGTTTCCTCTGCCAGCATTTGGCTCACTTGCCGTGGACGAGTTCCTAGAAGAGCGCTTGATTTTGCAATCTCGTGTCTGGCATGTGGCCTGGCCAGCGGAGCTGATCAAGTGTGGAAAGTGCTTCAATGCTGGGGATGCTGTCCTGGACGAGGACGATAATGTTTGTGTGTCTGTCCTCCCAAGAGATTTGCAGGAGCTTGCGGAGACATCGCTGGTGGTTTTCTCCAGCGACTTGAGGTGTTTACTGTCCATGGTCCAGGTCTATGAGCCATACAGGAGGGCGGATATTACTGCGGCCTTGTCGACCATGAGTTGGTGACAGTTTTAAGGGACTGATCTTCAAAGAATTTTTTCCTCAGCCTGCCGAAGACTGCACTGGCGCACTGGAGGCGGTGTTGCCTCTCATCATCAATGTCTGCTCTTGTTGATAGGAGGCTCCCGAGAGAGGGGAAGTGGTCCACCACGCAATTACTTTAAAACCATTTCCCCTGGTTGTTGACCACTCTGTAAAGGGAAACAGGACCTTCCTACCAACTCTATCTAGAGCCCTCATAAAGTTATGCACCTCAATATAGTCTCCGCTCAGCCTCCTCTGTAGCAAAGAAAACAGACTCAGCATTTCAAATCTTTCCACATCACCAAAATTCTCCAGTCCAGGAAACTATTTTTGGAAAATCTCCTCAGTACCCTTTCCAGTGGAATTCCATCTTTTTTCTGAAATGTGATAACGAGAACTGTACACAGTATTCCAGCTGCCGTCTGACCAATGTTTTATACAGTCAATTATAATGTCCTTGTTGTAACCTGCAGAGTTATGGACTGAGAGCTGGTAAGTGGGATTAGGCTGGATAACCACTTGTTGGCTGGCGCAGATATGATGGTAAGTACTGCAGGGAATCCAATACGGCCATGGTGATGTCCTGGTCTAAATTCAATCGACAAGATAGAGAGGAATTTACACAGATTTTTTTCCCCACATTAACTTGCGTTTTTATTTCTGTTTTTTGCTTCTCCCATGAGTTCACATGCCGACGGTTGGGGTGATGTGTATATAATATCGGTGCAAGGGATGTAGCAGTTTTGTGGGGCGGACTTATTAGGCTGGGCATTCTTTATCTTTTCGCCATTGTCATTGTTCACAGGTTTGTTGTTCAAAGGGCCCTGTGGCTCTTTGTCAGCCGGCACGTATACGATGGGCCGAAGTGGTCTCCGTCAGCGCTGTGGATTTCTAAGTTTCTATTTTCCTTCACAGATCCAGACTATTCCTTCACAGACCCAGACAGCTGCAACAATGACTCAGACTGCTCTTTCACATTCCCAGACTCTATCTTCAGAGATCCAGACTTTTCCTGCACCGACCCAGACATCAGCTAAACAGACCCAGTTAGCTACCGCCCAGAGGTGTACTGATCCTAGACCGAGCCAGACATTACTGCACATATCCAGACACTCCATTGCAGACAGGCAAACCTCATACACAGCATCAAAATCCTTGTTTACAGATTCAGACAGTTCCTTTCACAGACCCAGCATCAACTACACAGGTGCAAACATGTCCTCATCAGACAACACCAACACATTTCCAGAAAGCTTCGACAGAGACACTGACATTTCCTACGTGAAAGTAGGCTGCTCCTGTACAGAACCAGGCAGGTGCTACACTGAAGCAGGGATTAACAGCACAGGCACAAACCTTCCTACACAGACCCATACAGCTCCTTTCAGAGATATAGGGATCTCCGAGACAGATTAATTCCCTCCGACATAGACGTAGATAGCTCTACCCTGGCCAAGGCATCACCACAACAGATCCAAGAGAGCTCCTACACAGAGATAATCAGTTCTTACACGGGCGCGGACTGTTCCAGCAAAGGACCAGACTGCTCCTACACCGAGCCAGACAGCTAGCTTCGGAGACCCAGACACCTCATTTGAAGATCAAGACATTATCGGCAATGAATCAAAAACGCCAATACAGAGCAACACTGACCCAGGGAGATCAACCACAGATCGACACACTCCAACACGGACGCAGACTCTCCTACACAAACAGAGACAACTCTTGCACAGACCCAGTCAGCTCCAAACCTGACACATGGAGCTGAAATACAAACCAACACGCTGCTCCACAAACACGGACAACACTTCGACAGACAGAGTCAGCTCAAAATCTGACACAGGCAGCTGCAACCCAGACCCAGACAGCATCTAACGAGATCCAGAAACTACTACACAGAAACTGAAAGCTCTTACAGTGACCCAGACACTCCTACATATACCCAGAGAGCTTGTCATTGAATCCAATGCCGAATGCTGTCGATAACGGAAATGTATAGGCTTACAAAGGACAGCATAGCCGATTCTGCCTTTCTGCCTAATCCGACCATGCCACCGTTTATGTTCCAATCGAATCATCTCGAGTATTTCCTGATTTAAATCTATCAGCATAGCCGTCTATTCCTTTCACCCTCATATGCTTGTATCGCCTCTCCATAAATTTATCTATACTATTCGCTTGAAACACTCCTACACTTTTGAGTTCCACATTCTCATCACTCTTTCCAGAAAGAAGTTGCTTCTGAATTCCCTCGCTTGTTCATTATTTCCTCTTATGAATAACCTCCCGTTTCTGGTATCGTCCGTGTAAATCCTCTCTTTATCCTCCCAAGTGCTTCTATATCATCTTTATAACCAGAACTGCATGCAGTACTCAAAGTGTGGTCTAACCGAGGTTCAATACTGGTTCACCATAAACTTCCTACTTTGTAATTCTATATCACCAGATAAATCTCCACTCTTAGTTACCTTTAGTTTGCCTTGCTAAACTCTGTCACAATTTTAGTGAGCTGTTGTACTGAGAGATCCTATTGTTCCTCTTCCCCCCTAGAGTCATTTCCGCCAAGTAATAAATGACCTACCTATTCTTCACACCAAAATGTAATACCTCACATGTATGTGTGTGGAACTTCATTGACAATGATGTGCCCATTCTGCATGTTTATCAGTCCTGTCCTTAATTTGCTGCAGTCCTTCTCAGTATAAATTTCCTCCAATTTGGTATCATTAACAAATTTGGAAATTAGGTTTTTAGATCCAAATCTAAATTGATATTATAAATTGAGAAAAATAGTGGTCCCAGCATTGATCCTTTTGGGAAACCACGACCGACCTTCTGCCAATGTGAATAGCTACCGTTTACGTCCAATCTCTGATTTCAGTCTTGAAGCGAGCTCGCTATCCATTCTGCAATTATACCCTGACCGTGTTCAGTCGGCTATTATTTGGTATCAAAGCGAAGATCTTTTGAAAATCTCGATACATCACACTTATTGCTTTGTCAATGTCTACTCTCTCTATTACCTCTTCAAAAATTATGTGAGGTTGGGCCAGCAGGACATTCCCTGTTGATATCAATGCTGATTATTCATTTTTATACTTTTGGTTTCTAGATGTTCTTCTATTTTCTCCATTTTTGTGGAAAAATATTTCCGAGACTGTATATAATATATAAAGCTAGTTTTATTAAATCGGAGACAAAGCTTTGGGAGAAGTGTTAAAGACCGCTGTCTTTGAACCAGTTTGTCAATTTGGTATCTCCAGCGAGGTTCTTTGATCTTACAAATTACGTCACTTTACACCACATGCTCTATCATCGCATTACAAGGTTTACAAAGCTTCTCCTCCAAGGCTGAGGTTTTTTAATATAAACCAGCCGGCATTGTGACAGGGCATTATAAACAAGGTCAGACTCTTTGGCACCGGTATAGACAACCATCCCACTTCATTATCTCTCCAGTCGTTCATTATCTTACTTTCCTATCTCCATAACGCAAGGCCAGCATACCTTAAAGTCTAACTGTGTTTTTTTATAAAGCATATTGCATCAGTATTGTCCCTTACAAAATTAATTAAAGGGGAAAATAAAACAGATATTTGGTCCAGAATACTAGTCAAGTATATGTCCAAAAATCCGCTCAAACAATATTCCCCCTTTTGGTCCTGGAAGATGTTCACGAAATCCAGATGACCACAATGATAGTAGCATGGTGTCATATATTCGTCCTTTGGGGTATGTTACTTCCCTGATGTTCCGTATGTCCACCTTGCCTGTAGCTCTAGGCTCCCATCAAAGATAGTTGTTGGTGTCATTGTCATCTGTTTCTTCATCCTTGGTGTGTTCAGGTATTTCAATCAGGTGTGCTTCTTCTTCGGCGATTACACTGGCTACTGGCATCAGTCGAGCCATCATAACTTTACAGTAGATATTAAAACACCCGATAATCAGATAGCAAGTAATTATTATTACAAACAGAATAATAACTCCATCCATAAGATAGGACCCCCCAGGATCCCCATGACAGCCAGTCAAACCAGCCAAATCCTCCTGCTGTTGTGGATAACTTATTTACCTCCCTTCTTATGTGATTAGCGAGGTTGGTTATGTTTTCTGAATTATCGGGAATGTAAGTGCAACATTCAGCTCCAATTAAGGCACATGTGCTAGTATATAATCTAGGGCCATTCGGTTCTGGAGTACCATTGTGCGTATGGCTACATTTTCAGCCGTCATGCCCTCTTGATTCAGTAGTGCCGTTAACTATCTGTTCCAGTACCCTCTATAGGTTACGTAATTCATCTGTAGTGCATCCTATCCCGAATGTGAGCATCATGACCCCAAATAGCCTCTCTACCGGGGTCAGATCTCGTCTTAGTCGACCTGGTGTCTGTACTTCTGCTAAAGTACGTACCTGTCTGACAAAAGTGACCACATATCCCAAATAACAGGAACCCCTCCAGTTCTGAGGCAACCGCGGGTAGGCCTTATGACCGCATACAAAATAAGTGCCATTGTATGCTGTCAGTTTCGATCCAAATCTCTCTCTCAGCCCCCGTCGGCACCTAATCTTAGGGTCCCAGTCCTGGCTACTTGTCTGATTCTTCAAACCCTCTATTTCAAAGAACCCCTGGTTTGTTGCTTCACTGGCTATTATGTTCCACCTGGTGAGGTTAAAGTATTGCGTACAATTGCTATATCCTGCTACAAAACCTGTTTCCTCACCAGTCAGGTTTCTAGTGAAACAAATGTCAGCGGTGGGCGTTCCAACTACTGAGGTTTGGTGAAAATCAGGAACGGGGATCGTACCGACCTATTGTATTCCGGCTTGTAGCATCCGACAAATGCATCCAAAAGGTAACCCCCCGATCTCCACGTTTCTTTATCCCCACTCTGGTTCCAAGTAACATTTAATTCCCCTGTACCGTTTTGTCGCATTACCCCCTCTGCTACTTCCGGAATGTTAAGAGAGATTGCACACAAAGGGATGCCTCCTTTGCTATGTATGGGGATGTGCGAAAATACCCAGCAACTAGAAAAGTTCTCATTTTGTGCAGAAACATAAGACATGTATAAAAAGGTATTCACATGTAACTCTCGTTTCGGTCCAGCTAGCAGGCCGGACCTGACACGAACTATGATAATCGCACCGATCGCAATATATAATTTCATCATCTTATTAGTCTATATTTAACAAATAGTCAATGGAAAAATGGCCAAATGGCTTGCTTGAAGAATCTCTCGCTGTCAATCTGTAAATAGAAAAACAACAACTAATACGTGTGCTAAACGGCTGATTCAAAAAACTTAAGCTGGGTCCAATGCGACAATTGTCCTCTCTTTTACATCAATACAGGCACAAGTGTCCCCGCTGATTATAACCTCATATGGTCCTATCCATTTTGGGGAAAATCACGGTTTTCCCGGGAGGACCTTTACCATAACACGACTTCCTGCCAACGGGACTTCAGGGAGCTTTGTAAGCTCTGCTTCCGGGTCTCTTTCTTCCTGATTGTCACTAACTAATTGATGCATCCCTTTTAATTTAGTACTTAGTTCCAAAACATACCGTTTTATTTTGTCTTTTAATGGGCCTACATCGGCCCCCCCTGTTATGATGTTCTCTGGTAATTGCATCGCCCTTCCTGTCATTAGTTCATAAGGAATTAATCCAGTTGTCCGGTTTGTCGTGGCTCTTAATTTCATCAATATAATGGGTAGTACTTCTGTCCATGTTTTTCCTGACGTTTGCATGGCCTTTGCCAGGGTGTTCTTAAAGGTACGGTTCATGCGCTTTACCATTCCAAAACTCTGCGGGTGGTAGGGGATGTGGAATTTTTGTTTTATGCCCATCAGCTGGCATATTGTTTTTACAATTTTTCTGGTGAAGTGGGTGCTTGATCAGAATATCCTTGCCACTGTTGAGGCACTCCCCATCGGGGAATCACCTGCTCGGTCAGTATCCTTGCCACTGTTGAGGCAGTGCAATCACGTGTGGGGAAAGCTTCCACCCACCGGGTAAATTGATCTATAATCACTCGGCAATATCTTTTTCCATGGGTTGGGGGAAAATAACTTTAAATCAATTTGTACGTGTTTCCTTGGCCCCCGTCGACGGGGCTGGTGTCCAATTTTAATTTTAATGGGCTTGCCTGGATTATATTGTGCGCATGTAACGCATCGATGACAATGTTTGGCAACATCTCTCCCCATCCCCTTCCATCACCAATCTCTTCCAAGACTCCCAGACATGGCCTCTCGTCCTGAATGAGACAGGCCATGATGCAACTCCAATAAGGTATTCTGTATGCATTCAGGCGCCATTATCTTGTCATTTCGTCTCCAAACGTTATCCTTCCCTTGTGTTGCGCCCTGCTTTGTCCACATACCTATTTCCTCCTCAGAAGTGTCCTGGTGTAGTTTCTCAATACTTATGTGTTCGTCTCGGGCCCCAGCTGTAGAGACTGAGGCTTCCTCACACTCTTCCTGCTCTAATGCCTTCTGTGCAGCTACGTCTGCAGTTTTATTTCCCTGGTGACTCAGCCAATCTGGACTGGTTCGGTCCGGCTCCCTCCTGTGGGCTTTAATTTTAATAACCGCTACCTGTTTTGGTATATTACTGGCTGCTAAAAGAGCTTCTATTCTCAGCTGATGCTTTATGGGATGTCCGCTAGTTGTGATAAAACCCCTTCTCCCCCATGCTGTCATATAATCGTGTACTTCCCCGAATGCATATCTCCTGTCCGTATAGATATTAACAATCTTATTTTCCGATAATTCCAGTGCCCGGGTAATGGCTACGAATTCTGCCACATGAGCTGACAAGCCCCCATTAATTCTCCCTGATTCAACTGTCCCTAGATCCTGGTTAACTACGGCCCATCCGGTACGAGGTAGTCCCTCTACGTATTTTCGTGAGCCGTCCACTAACATGATTTGTTCTGCGGTTTGAAGAGGGGCGTCTTTTATTCTATCCTCTTCCATATCCTCACATAGCTCTTCGCAAAAGTGGGGTTCCCCCTCACCCATCATACCATCTGCGGGGTTGTTTCCTACATCCATAATTATGGTTACCGCTTTGTTGGGTGTTAAGAGGACTGCTTCCCACTTTTCCCGTCTCATATTAGATACGGTTCTCAGTTTTCCTGTGTTTAACATTTCTACCAATGTGTGTTTAGTGAGGAGAATGATGTTTCCAGTCATCAGCACAGGCTCGCTTAATTTGTACTGCCCAAGCTGCGCAATTTAGCGTGGTTATACATCTGGATAACCCAGTCACCACCGGGCTTTCGGTGGTAGAGTAATAGGCTAGAGTTCTCCTTTTATCCCCGTGATCTTGGGTGAACACGGCCATATAGAATCCACCTTCATTGTTACTGTAGATGTGGAAATCCTTACCCATGTCAGGCAGTCCCAATCCAGGTGCGGAGACTAGTTCTGACTTGAGTTTACTATACGCCTGTTCTTGTTCAGGGCCCCAATCTATGAGGTCTCGGGCCGGTTTCCCTTCTTTCACTAATCTTTGTATTACCTCAGCAATTTTTGCAAAATCAGTGATAAAGTTCCGGCTGTAATTAAAGAGGCCCAGAAACTTCCTCACCCACCTAACCGTTACTGGTCTAGGCATGTCCTTGACAACCTTTTTCCTATCCGAGGGCATTTCTTTCAGCTCCTTTGTGAGGCAGTACCCGAGGTACAGAACCTGGGATTTTCCTACCTGGGCCTTTTTGGGCTTAACCTTAAGGCCCGCCGTTTCCAGAGCCCTTAATACTAAGTATAGGGTTGCCTGATGTCCTTCCTTGGTTTCTGAGGCTATTAATATGTCGTCGACATATTGTAAAATATAATTTCCTGCCGGTACCTCTATTTGTTTTAGTATATCACTCATGACTCGATGGAATATGCCAGGACTATTATGGAAGCCTTGTGGTAATCGGGTCCAAGTATATTATTTATCATCCACCGTGAAGGCAAATCTTTTTTGTGATTCTGGGTCGAGGAAAAGGGCCCAAAACCATTGGCTATGTCCAGGACTGTAAAGATCTTATATTCAGGGGATAATCCATTAAGAATTGGGAAGGGGCTGGCCACTATCGGGTTTAATTTGGGGGTGACCTTGTTAAGGGCAGTGTAGTCCATAGTGAGTCTATAACTCCCATCTGGTTTCCCTACCGGCCATGTTGGGGAGTTAGTGGTGCTAACTGTTTATTTTAAGATGACCTTTTCCACTAGCCCTCTTACTATTTCTACAACCGCTGTTCTAGCTTCAGGTCTTATAGGGTATTGTGTGTGTGGTTTATGAGGTGGTCCAGGGACTTTAATAGGATCCATCTTCGCCTTTCCAGTATCCAATTTTGTCTGTGCCCAGACCCCGGGCACAGAGGCACATATGCCTCCATACCCTCCAGTCCCGATAAGCCAGTCAGTTTTTGTGGCTGTAGCTACACCTATACTTTCCGCATGGTGGGCTATCTGTCCTAAATCTGCCATACTGCCATCCACCTTTGGCCATGTTCGTTTTCCCTTGCCGCAATCAATCAGGGCCTTATATTCCCTCATTACATCATTCCGCAATATTGTTCCTTCACGATTCTTGCATAGGTAAAATCTCATGGGTATATATAAGTTATCAATTTCCACCAACTGGGTAGTGATCAGGTAGGCCAGTGTGGGCCGTCCATCTATTCCGTTTATCAGAGCCTTCTTGTCGGTGACGGGAAAGGGCATATTGGTAATGGATATTGAGGGTCCCCTGTCCACGAGCATCTCACACTGTCGGCCCCCTACTAGTGCAGACACATATATCCTTCCCTCCTTTTTACTTTGCGCAGGGGCCGCCGGACATCATCGGGTGGCTGTGTACGCCTGCCACTGCTGGTATTCCTGTTCTGACAGGGTCCTTACCTTATTAAGATAGCCATTTTTACCATAGCATGTCGCTTCCATGTGCCCTTTCTTACCACAATACGTACATTGCTTTTCACTGCCTTTCTCTTTGCATTCCCTGGCAAAATGGCCCGGTTTTCCACAATGATTGCATGTCCCCCTTTTCTGCCCTCCTCCTGTTCCCGTGGCAGAGACCTTTTCCTGCTTTATCTTTTTCTTTTTTAAACTGCTAAAGCTTACTGTTTTAGCCTTTTTCAAAAGTCCCTTTGACACATTCACAGATAGCTCACCACTCGCCCAGGAGTTTGACCTGATCCCTGAGTTTTTCTAAATTTAAAACTATTTTTTTTTACTGAGCTAGAAGCTTTCGTGTCAAGGTTTTACACAAAGGAAAATGGGAGCGTTTTAAAAGGCATTCTTTATCTCATTCCTAGACTAAATTTATGTCTTTCAACCCAATTGCATGTTTTCTTTCGACAAGTAAGTGAGCGTGTCAAATAAATGCTTTTTTTTCTACCGGGAACATATTTTTTTTTTAATCTTTTACTCAACAAACTGATTCTTTCTGCATTTCCTAGCTCCGTAATTTATCATCCGAATATATCCACACCTTCGTTTCTAATTTAAAATGTAATACCATAAGGTTCACAGTTTCTTAAATCTCCCACAGACAGGACAACACTCCGAAGGGTTAAAAAAAAGTTTTCATTCTGTTTGGACAAAGAGAGCAGAGCTAAAACAGGCAGGCAATTCCACACCTTCTTAAAACAGGCTTTCATTCATTCCGCAGTCAAAATCACTCAAGTACTATCTTTATTCAAAATAGACACTCACAAAAGTCTGTCTTCATTCAACAAAGCTTATGCCTGGATCCATATGTCACTTAAGATAGTCACTATCAGCTTTTTTAAGGCATTACATAATTACGCAAGTTACAATTAATGATAGGAATTAATTAATGACCGGGGCAGCCCGCGTTTTACATTCCCTTCCTTACCTTCCATGTTCGCCAGTCTCGGACGTTTCCCTTTGTTTCTGTAATACTCACGGCCACGACTACTCTGTGGAGACCCTTTGTCTTCTCAACAAAGCTAGCGTGTTATCTTACCACCGGAGTTTCGGCTCTAGGTTGGAGTGATCAGTTCCCTTCCGCAACGATCTTCTCCCGCTATCTACTTACTCGTATCTTATACACTATCCCGTCGTGCCCGTACACCTCTCTTTTCAGTCTCTAACACCATATTCCATATATTGTGTCTTAAGTGATCACGTCTGATCAGACAGTATCCTGTTCGTGATGCCATTTTGTTGTGGAAAAATATTTCCAATAATGTATAATATATAAAGAGAGGTTTATTAAACCGAAGACAAAGCTTTGGGAGAAGTGTTAAAGACCCCTGTCTTTGAACCATTTCTCAAATTGGTATCTTCAGTGAGGTTCTTTTATCTTACAAATTACGTCACTTTACATCACATGCTTTAAGCCTAATCATCGCATTACAAGGTTTACTATCCAAGGCTGAGCTTTTGATATAACTCAGCCTCGTATTATGACAGGGCATTATAAACAAGGGCAGACTTTTGGCACCGATATAAACAAACATACCAAGCACTTAAAAATCCAGTGTTCATTATCTCACCTTCCTAAAACTCAACGCCAGCATACCTTGAAGTCTAACTGTTTTTTTTATATCAGTATTGTCCCTTACAAAACTCATTAAAGGGGAAAATAAAACAAATGTTTGGTCCCGAAAACTAGTCAAGTATATGTCCAAAAATCCGCTCCAACAGGTCTGTGATCGATGTGGGATGGACATTGATCCCCGTGGCATAGGACTGTGATCCCTGTTGGATCGGCCTGTGATCCCTGTCGTACTGGACTGTGTCCCCTGTGGGACTGGATAGTGATCCCTGTGGGACTGGACTGTGACCCCTGTGGGACTGGATTGTGATCCCTGTGGGACTGGCCTGTGATCCCTGTGGTACTGGACTGTGTCCCCTGTGGGACTGCATTGTGATCCCTGTGGGACTGGACTGTGACCCCTGTGGGACAGGACTGTGATCCCTGTGGGACTGGACTGTGATCCCTGTAGGACTGGACATACATCCCCGTGTGACTAGACTGTGATCCCTGTGGGACTGGACTGTGATCCCTGTGGTACTGGACTGTGTCCCCTGTGGGACTGGATTGTGACCCCTGTGGGACAGGACTGTGATCCCTGTGGGACTCGACTGTGACACCTGTGGGACTGAACTGTGATCCCTGTGGGCTTGCTATGTGATGCCTGTGGGACTGGAATGCGATTCTTGTGGGACTGGACTGTGACCCCTGTGGGACTGGACTGTGATCCCTGTGGGACTGGACTGAGATCCCTCTGGTAATGGACTGTGATCTCTGTGGGACTGGACTGTGATCTCTTCGGGACTGGACTGTGATCCCTTCGGGACTGGACAGTGACCCCTGTGGGACTGGACTATGATCCTTGTAGGACTGGACTGAGATCCCTGTGGGACTGGACTGTGATCCCTTCGGGACTGGACTGTGATGCCTGTGGGATTGGACTGTGATCCCTGTGGGACTGGACTGTGATCCCTTCGGGACTGGACTGTGATCCCTGTGGAACTGGACTGTGATTCCTTCGGGATGGACTGTGATCTCTGTGGGACTGGACTGTGACCCCTGTGAGACTGGAATATGATCCCTGTGGGACTGGACTGTGATATCTTTGGGAATGGACTGTGATCCCTGTGGTACTGAACTATGATCCCTGTGGGACAGGAATGAGATCCTTGTGGGACTGGACGGTGAGCACTATGGTATTGGACTGTTTTCCCTGTGTGACTGGACTGTGACCCCTGTGGCACTGGACTCTGACCCCCGTGTCACAGGACTCTGAATCCTGTGGGCAGGGCTGTTATCCCTGTGGGACTGGACATTCATCCCCGTGAGACTAGACTGTGATCCCTGTGGTACTGGACTGTGACCCCTGTGGGACTGGACTGTGATCCCTGTTCGTCTGGACTATGAACTCTGTGGGACTGGACTATAACACCTGTGGGACTGGACTGTGATCCCTGTGGCATTGGACTCTAACCCCGGTGGCACTGGACTGTGACCCCTGTTGGACCTGGACACTGACCCCTGTGGGCAGGTCTGTGATCCGTGTGGGACTGGACTGTGATCCCTGTGGGACTGTACAATCACTCTGTGGGAATGGATTGTGATCCCTGTGGGAATGGAATGTGATCCGTGTGGATTGGACTGTGACCATTATGGGACTGGACTCCCGCACTTGTGGGACAGGAGTGTGATCCTAGTGGGACTGTACTGTGATCCCTTTGGGTCTGGACTGTGATCCCTGTGGGACAGGACTGTGATCCAGTGGAACTGTACTGCAATCCCTGTGGGTCTGGAATGTGATCCCTGTGGGACTGGATTGTGAGCCTTGTGAACTGGACTGTGATTCAGTGGGACTGGACTGCAATCTCTGTGGGAGCGGACTGTGATCCTGTGCGACTGGACTGTGATCCCTGTGGGACTGGACTGTGAGCCCTGTGGAACTGGACTGTGATCTCTCTGGGACAGGACTGTTAACCCTGTTGATGGGTTGCGTAAAATTCCCATGAGTCACTCTCGCTGAAAATGAAAGAAAATGGACTGTTAAAAATGAGCGTTGGTTTTTCAAGTGGAGAACTAAGTTTAAAAGGAAAAATACAAAATGAGGCCAACCTCATGGAAACCCGGCGCCACCTCCCCTCCCCCCTCTGCCCCGCCAGTGTTAGGACTTTTTGAAAATAGAATTCAAAATGGACGTAAATTACAGAAGCATAAGATCCCCTAAACATCAATGGGAAGGAGCATATCAATTTTAAGATTGCACAACATTTTGGCTGTGAAAAAGAGTTACCGAATACAGGAGGTGGGGCTAACCTCTAGGAATCAAATTCGTGTGTTAAGGATCTCAGACTGTCGTGGGGAGCTATGCAGCAACAATTCACCACTTAAAAATAATAAAATTACCAGCCATTATCTAAACTACAGAACTCATCAAAAATATGCAAGAAGCCAATTACCCAATCAACCACTATGGTAATCATGAGCACAACTCGATGTCCAGGAAACTGGACAATCCTAAAACAGTGCAAAACCAGTGATAGCACATTATCACACCCTAATCGAGTTACTGCTGACTAGCCCACCAAAAACACTGAAAAGGAGACATTTGAAACTCAATGGACAAAACAGTTTAAACAAAGCCCAAGAACCCATTTGGAGTGAAGATAATGAAGCCTGTTTTAGTATAACTGAAGGCCTGTTTGGCATTTAAGGTTGTTTCTCGTGACACTCTTCAGGTCGCAGTCTCGTGGCATAAGTTTAACCCCAGCTTCGAAAAAAGTGGGACCCCGAAATATCGGCGTGAAGAATCTCTAAAACTCAAAAGGACAGCACCACGACAGCAAACATGCTTTCACAATTACTATCAGATCGTCAACGAGAACCAACGCGACAAACCCGAAGAAAAACCGAACATTGTTTCCACTCTACAAGCTGGTCCAACGCTACCAAGGGGTAAAATATTACCTATCTGAACTTTTAAGACTACCCTGACCAAGGAAAAGTGAATACTCACCCCACAATTCCGATACGACCAGGACAACTAAGGCAAACCCCGGAGTTCGAACTGTCAAAAGAGAATTGTTGAGTATGGTCCCTGAAACCCCAGAATTCTAACCTAGCTAGATCATGGGTCTGGGAGGTTGGAGTTTTTCTTACTGTTCCTACCTGTTGATGTTCTGGTGTGTTTTCCCCTTCCAGGTTTAGTGCAGAAGTATTTTGGGAGGTGGGAGGAATGTGTTCTTTTAATCTGTTATATGTGTTATGTGTTCTTCCCAAATATACAGCATTTGAGTTGCCATTTCTCCCTATTTGTAGCTGATGGCTATATTAGTAAAACGTGCCTCTTTACTCTATTGGAACACAAAAAAAACAGTTTTGCATTCTACCCAACTGGCTCTGTTTCAGATTCTCACAACCGCCAAATCAGACCACAGTCTAGAATCCAGGGTAGGGGCGTCTCGAAAACGCCAAGGTGTCAGAGAAACCTCACCGAAAACCAACCCTACATAATGGCGACCACAAAGGGACTGTGGCAAAAGGGATGTGAGGAGACAGACGTTGGTTGTAAGAAAATAAGTAAAATGGAAGAGAGGATTGCTTCCTATGTGATCAAAAGAGTGAATGTAACAAAGAAGTGGGTACGCGATCTGTTGCGTGCTGAGCGTCCAGGGGACGCTGCAGCCCAGTGGACAGAGGATGAAACTCACAAAAAGGCAGTGGAAAAGGCAATTTGTCTCGTATGTCTGCATAAACAGGTCCAACTCTTAGATTCAACAATAGAGAAGCTAAGGGCTGAACTGAGAGAGGCAGAGGAACAGTCTAGTGCACAAACAATCATTGGGCAAAGTTAATGAGAGAGTTACATGAGCACAACGAGGAAAGGCTTTACACAGGGAAGTAGTTCAGGAATGGGTGGGATTATATGCAGTGTCAGGTCACAGAGGCTAATAAAAATGAATGGGGACTGCAAGAAGAGAATGCTCGCCTTAATAGTCAAATTAAAGAGCAGGAGGAGAGAGTCAAAGGTTTGAATGGGGAGATCACGGCCCCTGCCAGCAGCAAATTAAAAGTTTAAACCACGCTCTGCCCAGGGCAAGAGGCATGGTGTGCTTCATAAGTCCGGGTACGACCCGGGCAGACCTGGACTAGCACCTGTAGCGCCGGGGAACAACCCGGTTGGTGCAGCTGAAGGGAGGGACAATTGCTCAGGCAGGCAGGGAGTAGTGACCACCACACCCTGTGGTGCCGGGGTTTAACTCGGTTTGGTTGCAGGGAGAGAAGGGTGAGCCAGAACTGAAAGGGTCGGAGCCGGGACCAATGTGTGTGGTCCGGCAGCAAAAGTTCAGCGTGTGTGGGTGGAGAACCGGGGGTTGTTGAGAGCAAATTCGTTGTTCCCCACACTACCCAACAGTGGAGGGCTATGGTAAGCCACCTGAGTAAGCTTACACATAAGGGAGACACCTCCGTCCACTTCATGGAAGTGGAACAGACAGCCGAGATTAGCGGGTGAGATGACTCAGAGCAGGTAAAACTGTTCCTTTTTTCCCTGGACAGCAAGCTGTACCAGTCCCTTTCGGCTGAGTGCAGAAAGAGCAGGGGTACACATGATGATGTCCGGGAATGATGTTCTGGAGGCCATGGGTCTAAATGTGGGAAGACCCTTCTCCCGAGTGGAGATGACAGTGCAGCGCGTGGGAGAAACCCCTCAGGCTTTCGCTGACAGGCTGTGGCCTGTGTATCAGCGAGCCTGCAGTATGGCTCTCGACCGGGCTAACCTTACACCGAGCGAACGGGCACAATGGCCCTGGAGCATAGTGAACAGCCTGCCCCGGATCACAGCCAGAACAGAGCTTTGGTTTGACCCGAGGGACCCCCAAGCCACTGAGGAAACAGTGATCAGGCAACTGACCATGGCATATCAGAACTGCAGGGGGGAAGAGCACACCTAAGGGAAAGGTACATGAGTTAAAACAAATTCATGGAAAGAAAGAGTGGCACCAGGAAGCGGGTAACCCTCCGAAACCAGGTGTAGCTGCTTTGGGTGCGGGGCGAATGGGCATTGGAGGAAGGACTGTAGGAATCCATGGAAGGACAGGGTAGGAAAGAATCCCACAGTCCCAGCCAAAAAGACTGAGCCGTCGGTCTCTCCCCAAACATTTGAGACCATGGTGGCTGCATTCTGAACCGTACTAATGGGTTCGGGGAAGGTAGCCACGGCCACCGGTACAGTGATACCATCTGCCCCATCTCACCCAGATTTATGACTAAAACCAGCGCAGCCTGTCGACCTGTGTCCCGAGTGTACGGTGCCTGGACGCGACCGTATGTCGAAATGGAGGTGTGGAGAGTCAAGGGGACTTATTTTCTGGACACTGGAGCAGCATGCACCATAGTCTATGGAGATGAACCCACAGCCTTACCTCTATCAAACGGGACCCCGTACAGCCTAGCGGGATACACGGGCAATGAACAGGCTGGCTCATTCTCCATCCCTCTGTCCATTCAATTAGGAACACTGCAAACTCAGTGGACGTGTGTCCTGATGAAGTGGGAGCAGGAGGGAAAAGGAATCCTGGGTGCCGACTTTATTATAGGTCACTGGATTCTAGTGGATTGAAGAAACCATTGCCTGTGGGGGCAGCCTGTACCAGTAAAGAAAGTGAGGTAGCAGACATCCCAGATTAACAAGAAAAGGGGACACTGTGTATAATGAAGACAAAGGAGGGTTAAACCTTGAATTACTGGTCAGTAACACTCCAGTGTAGTAGCGGGCTGCTGTGCGAGTACAACTCGCTGCATTTGCCACTCACAAACATGATATTAGGAGAATAAACCGGATCGATATCAGTGTGAATGGGGACCCCATGACCCCACCACAAAAGCTGTATAATTTCCCCAGGGAAGCAGAGGCAGACATGGAAACGACCATAAGTTCTTTGGTTAAACAGGGGGTATTGATACCGATAGCCACCCAAGTGAACTCTGCACTGTGGCCGGTTAAGTAACCGGGAATTCCTGGAGAGCCACGGTGGATTACCGGCAACACAACCGTAACATCCCGGCCTGTGCACCCATGGTCACAGCTGTAGCCGACCTCATTGGAAGTATCCCAGCATCCGCGACCACGTTCACGCTGCTGGATATTTCCAACGGGTTTTGGTCCATTCCCTTGCGAAGGAGGACCAGTACAAGTTCGTTTATACATTATAAGTGCCTGCCCCAGGGTTTTCACAACAGCCCCACCATTTTTCATCAATGCATGGCTTACTGCTTGAAGGGTTTAGCAGACCCCGGCAGCTGGTCCAGTATGTGAACAATCTGCTCCTATTCACCGATGAGGGTGAGCAGCATGGCCCACTGCTGGCCGAGCTGCTGGAGCTACTTAGGGAGGAAGTTTTTAAACTTAACCCCAAGGAGGCGCAGATCGGCCAAAACGAAGTAAAGTTCCTGGGCCTGCAGTGCGCGCTGGGGAAAGAGCCTTTGTTAATCCTAGAAGGGAGGCAGTACAGGAATTACCAGCCTTCAACTCAGTAACGTGAGTGAGATCTTGTCTGGGACTAACAGGGCACTGCAGAGACTTCATTGAGGATTATGCTGCTATGCAGCCCCTCTGCTCCGGAAAATACACAAGGGAGCGGAGCGGGATTGGGACCAGGGTTGCGAGGTAGCATTTAAACAACTCAAGGAAAGGCTGCAGACCACACCAGCCCGAGTAGCGATTGATCGGGGGAGAGAGTTTTTCCTGGAGGTGTCAGCCAGCGGAGACAGTCTCAGCGCAGGGCTGTTGTAGGAACGGCACGGCCAGCTGAGACCGGTGGTTTACTCTTCCAGGATACTCACCGATGTGGAAAAGGGATACCACAACTGTGAGAGGCACCGACTGACCCCTCATTGGCTGTGAAGAGATCTTTAATCTTCACAGGATGGTCCCCTATCACACTCCTCACCCACGATACGCCTACCCAGATGCTCCTGAATGGGAGGATTAAGGATGGGACAGTGAGCAGGGCTCGCATCGCTCGCTGGACCCGACTCCTCTCCCAGATGGACCGAAGGATAAAAAGCCTGTGCGAGCCATGGCTCGCAGCTAACAGGATCTACCCGGGGACAGCCCACCGGTGCTCTGCAGAAGGGGTATTGAAAGTCAACGTAGGTTTTCGGGCAGGGATACACCCCTCGGGCCGCGAAATCTACGTGGACGGTTCGAGCACAGTAATTGTTGATGAACGACTCACAGGGTGCGGAGTCTATGACCCAGAGGCGAATATTACCCTGAATATTAAACTCCGCAGCACCATGACCGCCCAGCATGCTGAACTGTCCACGGTGGTATATTTGGTCATAGACACCGAGAATTTCCCTACACCGTACACGATTAAGTCAGACATTATGTTTACATGCAACTCGTGTTCGGAGTACTTGGCCATCTGGTCCCGTCAGGAGACCTTTGGCAATCAAGCCGATGGGAGACCTTTGGCAATCAAGCCCCTGCTGGAAAAGACCATGACGGAGTTCGGGGAGGAAAGGGAGATTTACATTCACAATGTGAAAGCCCACTCGACCACTGAACCTCGAGGTCAGAGAAACCAGCAGGCAGACGTGCTAGCTAAGGAGGGTGCTCGCACAGGGAAGTTTTGGGATCCTTACGCCCTGGAACCCATAGCAGCAGTTAGGGGCAGGGTATGAACGGCAGACAGGGCAGGAGTAGTATTAACGCCGGACCTCAAAACAGTTCAAACCCAAGATCTAGTCCTAAGACACGTTTTAAATGCACTAACCAAGGGAGAAAAGGTAGAAGGACGATACGGCGCAGCAGCCATGACCATTAAAGAAGGCATGCTGTTCAGGGGAGAGCAATGGGTAATGCCACAACAACACAGGAGATAATTCCTCCAACTTGCCCATGAGGGTCCAGGAGCGGGGCACCCCGGACCTGTGACCACCTGGCAATGGGTGGAACAGGCAGGGTGGTGGCCGAGACTCAGGGAGGATGTCCGCGAGTTCTGCGCCGACTGCCTAGTGTGTGCTGCTGACAACTCTGACACCCAGAAAAGGAAGGTTTTTATGTGACACATCAGGAGGGTAGAGGGACCATGGCAGTCGATTCAGATCGATTACATCGGGCCCATACCCAGCGCCCAGGGCGGCTATAAATACTGCCTAGTCCTGGTGCCTGCGTTCTCCAAAAGGGTTGAAGCCTTTCCATGCCGAACAGGCACCGTTTTAGGAACGGCTAGTATCCTTGTGAAAGAGGTATTCCCCGGTGGGGACGACCACAGTATGTGGAGTCTGACCAGGGGAGCCACTTCACAGATCAGCTAATGCAGGCGACCCTTAATGTGCTCGGCATTCAAGGGGAATTGCATGTTGCCCATAACCCACAGTCATCAGCTATTGTGGAGCGTTAAAACCGCAATATTAAAGGACGGCTGCGGAAGGAGACGGGACACTCACCCCAAAAAAGGGTAGAGGTCTTACCGCTGATCCTAATGGGGATCCGGGGGAGCCAGTCACAGAGCTCGGGGTATTCCCCACACGAGCCCATGACTGGGAGGGCCATGCAAACCCCCACCCATGTCCTCGCCCCGGTGCTCACGGAAGGTCAGCTCAGAGAGGTGAACCGGGACCGTTTTGTCAAGAATCTGTTTGAACACCTCAAGCAGACTCACTGGCAAGCTGCTGATCACATGGGGAAGCAGCTTCTGAGCAACCGATTGCTGCTAGAACCCCGCTAGCACCACAAATGGGAGATAGGGGATCAGGTGATGCTTCGTAATTTTGCTCGGGTTGAAACATTTGAAGCCCTATATATGGGACCATACCACATTGTGGACAAGGGAAGATCCATGGTGTATACCACAAAGATGCCCCGCTGCACGAAGTGGTTCCATATCAACCAGTGTAAGCTGTTTAAACCAGGAGAGCCCGAAAAACGTAAGAAACATCCCGCAGCCGCTGGCTGTGAAAGTCCCAAAGTGATCGGGGCAGCCAGACAAACAGGGCAGGTGGGAGCGGGGAACTGCGTTACTGGAGGTACGATCCCACCAATTGCTTGGGACTTGGATGCACCCCAGTAACAGTAGCCCCAAGAAGGTCTACCCACACACCACAGCCAAAAGCCCCGTGGTCACCAGCGCCCCAGTTCCAGTCGCTCGGTCCAGATAAGGTCGCCACGAGGAAGGGGACACCCAAGGTCAGGAAACGTTGTGAAGATAAGGGCCCTCAGCCTGCAGCTTCAGGCTGCGCAAAACCTCCAGAGCAGGACACTGCAGCCACAGCAAAAGGGGCAGTGTGCTGCATCATCGAAGGGAACAATTCCCCGATCGCCTGGGACACAGGGCAAACCCCAGTAACATTAGTAAGAGCCCTCTGGATGTTGTGGCTCAGGCCGCCTTATTTGCAGCCTTACAAGATGCTCAGGGGCTGTCCCAAGTGGAGGTAAACAGGAAATAGCCTGACCATCCGGAGACGGATGGCAGATGTACATCTATAGCGATGTGAATTTAAGGATGTTTTCAATATGAATTTATGTATGTTTAGTGAATGATTTAGAATAGTGTAAGATTTATCTGTGTAATGATAAGTATATATGTATTAGTTAACTGGGGTAAGGATAATAATCTACCTGCGCAGCTGGTAAAAAAGCACAGGACGGGTAATTCCCGGGAGTAAGAGGAATCTACTGGTATGGCTATTAAGGAAGCACCGGTAAGATAACAAACAGAACGATTGTGAGACAAAGTTAAAAGCAATCAGTCCACCTGGAACTGAATAAGACAGCTAGTCAATTAAAGACTATGAGCCCAACTTGGAACTCAGTCACCTTTGTCAAGCCAGATAGCTTTCTCAGGGCAAGACAATCTGTTTTATGTGCCACTGCAGGAAAGCGGACAGCATGAGAAGGATCCTGTTCCTGCTCGCCCTGATAAGGATGAGCAGCAGCGACTGAGGAGAGGTGGAAGAATCCCTCATTTACGGGTGTCCAGTGAGTGAGTGCAGTTTGTGCATTCAATGCGAGGCACCAGTTAAAGTGGCCCAAGAATGGATTTTACCCATTCCTGAGCCCTACACTGTTCACCTCACAGTCACCGACAATTTCACACACCTACAAGACTATGGAACATATTTTGGTTATGCAATTCATACTCTACCCGAACATCTTGCCTCTTTGTTGAAAGCTATGGAAATATCGCAAAAACATTTCTACACTCGAGAACAAAAGTTATTTAAGATAGAGAGTGAGATCTTGGCTATCAGAGTTCCACCCTGGTGGGACATTTTCGGAAATATAGAAGTCCCTTCTTGGATCAGGATAGCCTTCCATCTTTTGGTAGTATGTCAGCCCGGGCTAGTGCTGTATCTGTGGTGTTCCAAGTGCAAAGGGGAGAACCGAAGGCACCAATATCGATATTACGGTGGACAAACCTGAGGAATCCTATTAGCAATTTAAGTTTAAAATGTTGTGTGATGTATTCGAAATATGTATTATTCTTGTGAAGTGCAAAGTAACTTGCCTATATGCCTGTAAATGGAAAAGGATGTAACTGAATGCTGCATCATGTGAAGCGAAATGAATGTTATGGCTTCGGGAAGGTTAGCTATTGAGAGTCAGGATTTTCTGCTCACCTGTAAAGTGATACTATGGTTGAATAGTTTCATGGTGGGAACTGAAGGGTTCACAAAGATTCCCATGAATCCCTCTCCCTGAAAATTAAAGAAAAGCTCCTTTTGGCTTGTTAAAAATGAGCTTTGGATTTTCAAGTGGAGATCTAAGTTTGAAAAGGAAAATCGCAAAAGGGGGCAAACCTCATGGAACCCCCCCCCCCCTCCCCCCAGTGTTTGGATTTTTTGAAAAGAAAATACAAAATGGAACTAAATTACAGAAGCCTGAGATCTCCTAAACGTCTATGGGAAGGAACATATAAATTTTAAGATTCCACAACATTTTTTCTGCTGCGAAACAGAGTGACCGAATACAGGAGGTGGGACTAACCTCTGTGAAGCAACTTCGTGTGTTAAGGATCCCATACTGTCTGGGGAACTATGCAGCGCCAATTCTCCCCCTCAGAGAAATCAAATTACCAGCCATTATCTAAACTACAGAACTCATCCAATATATGCAAAATGCCAATTACCCAATCAACTACTATGGAAAGCATTGGCCCAACTAGGTGGCCAGGAAATTGGACAATCCTAAAACAATGCAAAACCAGTGATAGCACATTATCACACCATAATCGAGTTACTGCTGACTCGCCGACCAAAAACACTGAAAAGGAGACATTTGAAAAGCAAAGGACAGAACAGTTTAAACAAAGCCCAAGAACTGATTTGGCGTGAAGATAAGGAAGCCTGTTTTAGTATAAATGAAGGCGTGTTCTAGCAGTTAAGGGTGCTTCTAGAGACACTATTAAGGTAGCAGTCTCATTGCATAAGGTTAACACCAGCCTTGAAAAGTGGGACCCCGAAGCATCCATGAAAGGAATCTCTAAAACACAGAATGATAGCACCACGACCGCAAACAGGCTTTCAAAATCACTTATAAAAGTTTTGGTTCAGTGCAACCAATCAAACAGTCAACCGGAACCAACCCGACAAAACCGATGAAAATACGAAGATGTTTGCACTCTACAAGCTGTTCCTAAGCTATCAAGGAGTAAAGCATTACCTAATGGAACTTTGAAGACTATCCTGACCAAGAAATAATTAATACACACTCCACAAGTCCAATACGCACATTACCGCATCAGCGGACTCAGCCCAATTGAAAATGCGACGCAGGTTGAGGTCATCAACAAGGTCCGGGGTACAGACTACAGAACCCGGACAACTAAGGCGAACCCCAGAGTTTGGAACGGGACCAGTACAACTAAGCGAACCCGAGAGTTGGATCTGTCAAAAGGGAATTTATGAGCATTGTCCCTGAAACCCCAGAGTTCTTACCTAGCTAGATAGTGGGTCTAGGAGGTTGGCGTATTTCTTACTATTCTGGTGTGTTTTCCCCTTTCAGGTTTAGCGCATTAGTATTTTGGGAGGTGGGAGGACTGTGTTCTTTTAATCTGTTTTATGTGTTATGTGTTCTTCCCAAATATATAGCATTTGAGTTGCCAGTTCTCCCTATTTGTACCGGATTAATATGATTATTACAAACTTGCCTTTTTACTCTATCTGAACACAATAAAACCAGTTTTGCATTTCCAACTGACTCTGTCTCAGTTTCTCACAGCCGCCAAATCAGTCCACAGTCTAGAATCCAGATTGTGGGGCGCCTCGGAAACGCCAAGGAGTCAGAGAAATCTGACAAAAACCACCCCCTGCACCACGCATTAATTTCTCTATCTTGGTATTTCTGTACCCAGCATCACATGGTACCGCTAGCAACCATGAGATTACAACCTTGGAGATAGAAACTTAGAAACATACAAAATAGGTGCAGGAGTAGGCCATTCGGCCCTTCGAGCCTCCCCCACTATTCGATAAGATCATGGCTGATCATTTCCTCAGTTAACCTTTCCTGCTTTCTCTCCATACCCCGTGATCCCTTTAGCCATAAAGGCCATATCTAACTCCCTCTTGAATATTTCCAATGAACTGGCATCAACAACTCTCTGCTGCAGGGAATTCCACAGGTTAACAACTCTCTGAGTAAAGAAGTTTCTCGACATCTCAGCGCTAAATGGCCTACCCCTTATCCTAAGACTGTGTCCCCTGGTTCTGGACTTCCCCAACATCGGAAACAATCTACCCGCATCTAACCTGTCCAATCCCGTCAGAATCTTGTACGTTTCAACGAGATCCCCCCTCATCCTTCTGAACTCCAATGTATAAAGGCCCAGTTGATCCAGTATCTCCTCATATGTCAGTCCTGCCATCCCGGAAATCAGTCTGGTGAACCTTCGCTGCAAACCCTCAATAGCAAGAATGTCCTTCCTCAGATTAGGAGAGCAAATTTGAACACAATATTCCATGTGAGGTCTCACCAAGGCCCTGTACAACTGCAATATGACCTCCCTGCTCCTATACTCAAATCCCCTAGCTATGAAGGCCAACGTAACACTTGCCTTCTCTACCACCCACTGCACCTGTAGGCCAACTTTCAATGACTGATCAACCATGACACCCAGGTCTCATTGCATCACCCCTTTTCCTAATCTGCCACCATTCAGATATTATTTTGTCTTCGCTATTTTTCCCCCAAAGTGAATAACCTCACATTTATCCACATTATACTGCATTTGCCATGCATTTGCCCACTCGCCTAACCTGTCGGACCACCCTGCAGCCTCATAGCATCCTCCTCACAGCTCACACCGCCACCCAGTTTAGGGTCATCTGCAAACTTTGAGATATTACACTCAATTCCTTCACCCAAATCATTGATATATATTGTAAAGAGCTGTGGACCCAGCACTGAGTCCTGCGGCACTCCACCATTCACTGCCTGCCATTCTGAAAAGGACCCGTTAACCGACTCTCTGCTTTCTCTCTGCCAACCAGTTTTCTATCCACGTCAGTAAATTAACCCCAATTCTATGTGTTTTAATGTTGCACACCAATTTCTTGTGTGGGACCTTGTCAACAGCCTTTTGAAAGTCTAAATACACCACAACCAGTGGTTCTCCCTTGTCCACTCTACTGGTTACATCCTCAAACAATTCCAGATTTGACAAGCATGAATTCCCCTTCATAAATCCATGCTGACTTGGACCGATCCTGTCAATGCTGTCCAAATGCGCTGCTATTTAATCCTTAATAATTAATTCCAACATTTTCCCCACTACTGATGTCAGGCTAACTGGTCTATAATTACCCGCTATCTCTCGCCCTCGTTTTTCAAAAAGTGGTGTTACATTAGCTATCCTCCAGTCCATTGGAACTTATCCGAGTCGATAGACTGTTTGATAATTATCATCAATGCATCCACTATTTCAAGGGCTACTTCCTTAAGTACTCTGGGATGCAGACTATCAGGCCCCGGGGATTAATCGGCCTTCAATCACATCAATTTCCCGAACACAATATCCCGCATGATGAGGATACCCTTCAGTTCCTCCTTGTCACTAGAACCTCGGTCCCCTCATACTTTCGGAAGGTTATTAGTGTCTTCCTTCGTGAAGACAGAACCAAAGTATTTGTTCAATTGGTCTGCCATATCTTTGTTCCCCATTATAAATTCACCGGAATCCGACTGCAAGGGACCTACGTTTGTCTGCACTAATCTTTTTCTCTTCACTTATCTATAGAATCATTTGCAGTCAGTTTTCATCTTCCCCGTCAGCTTCTTTTCGTACTCTATATTCCACTTCTTAATTAAACCTTTTGTCCTCCTCTGCTTAATTCTAAATTTCTCCAGTCGTCAGGTTTGCTTCTTTTTCTTGCCAATTTATTTGACTCTTCCTTAGATATAACACTATTTTTAATTTCCCTTCTTAGGCACGGTTGAGCCACCTTCCCTGTTTTATTTTTACTCCAGACAGGGATGTACAATTGCTGAAGATCATCCATGAGATTTTAAATGTTTGCCATTGCCTATCCACTGTCAACCCTTTAAGTATCATTTGCTCGTCTATGCTTGCCAATTCACGCCTCAAACCATCGAAGTTACCTTTCCATCAGTTCAGGACCCTAGTTTCTCAATTATCTGTGTCGCTCTCCATCCTAATAAAGAACTCTAACATGTTATGGTCTGTCTTCCCCAAGGGGCCTCGCACAACAAGATTGCGAATTAATCCTTTCTCATTACACGTCACCCAGTCCAGGATGGCCAGCTCCCTGGTTGGTTCCTCGAAATATTGGTCTAGAAAACCATCCCTAATTCACTCCAGGAAATCCTCCTCCACCGCATTGCTACCAGTTTGGTTCGCCCAATCAATATGTAGATTAAAGCCACCCATGATAACTGCTGTACCTTTATTGCATGCATCCATTTTTTCTTGTTTGATGCTGTCCCCATAACTTACTACTGCTGTTCGGTTGTCTGTACACAATTCCCACGAGCGTTTTCTGCCCCTTAGTATACCGAAGCCACCCATACCGATTCCACATCATCCAAGCTAATATCTATTCTTACTATTACATTAATTTCCTCTTTAACCAGCAATGCCACGCCGCCTCCTTCTCCTTCCTGTCTATCCTTCCTAAATGTTGTATACTCCTCGGTTTTGAGTTTAATCTCTGTCCTAGCTGCTAAACTCTGCCTGCACGACCTCCTCCCTCTGTCTACCAATGTCATTGGTACTGAGATGGACCAGGAGATATGACTGTTTATCCTATCCACCAGAATGTTTTGCAGCATCTCAGTGACATCCTTGATCCTGGCCCCAGCCTTGAGTGACCTCTACGGCCGCGGAAATTTCTCTCTGCTCGCCTGATTATCGAATCCCCAACTGCTAATGCTCCTCCATTCTCCTTCCTCCACCTGTAAAGCTGTGCCATCCACGGTGGCGTGGACGTGTCTCGCTCTTCGGTCGCAGAGTCACCATCGCCCTCACCAGTACTCAGAAAAGGATACTGGTGAAATTCAGAGTGAAATAAACATAGTGAGAGAGGATATTTGGGGGTTTTGGCTGCTTTGAATGTGGAAACATGCCCAGGCCCAGATGAAATGCATCCTAGGCTGTTGAGCGAATCAAGAGAGGAAATAGCAGACGGGTTGAACTTAATTTTCTAATCCTCTTTGGATTCGGGCTCAGTGACAAAGCACTGGAAAATTGTTGATATGATACCCTTGCTTAAGAAGGCAGAAAGAGATAGCCCGAATAACTACATGCCTGTCAGCCTATCCACAGTGGTGGGACAATTATTGAAAAAAAGCTTGAAGGACAAGATAGATACAGATTAAGAAAGGCAAGGATTATTCAGGGACAGTCAGCACGGATTTGTTAAGGAAAGCTCCTGTGTGACTCAGCTGATTGCATTTTTCAAGGAGGCAACCTGGCAGATCGATGAGGGCAAAGCATATGACTTAGTGTACATAGACTTTAGCCAAGCTTTTGATAAGGTCCCACATTGTAGATTGGTCCAGAAGGTAAAAGCCCATAGGATCCAGTGCAAAGCGACAAGTTGGATCCAAAATTGGCGTAGAGTTAGGAAGCAGGAGTTAATGTTTGTTGGATGTTTTTGTGACTGGAAGCATGATTCCAGTGCGTTTCCGCGGGGCTCAGTTCTGCGTCCCTTGCTTTTTGTGGTATACATCAATGATCCAGATTTGAATATAATGGGTGTGATTAAAAAGTTTGCAAATGAACATAAAATTGGCTGTGTGGTTAAAAATGAAGAGGAAAGTCATGGACTGCAGCAGGAGGATTGCAATCCACTGGTCAGGTTGGCAGAACAGTAGCAAATTAAATTTAATTCCGAGAAGTGTGACGTAATGCCCTTAGAAAGTGTATACACATTAAAAGGTAGGCCACATAGAAGTGTATATGAGCAAAGGGAATTGGAGTGCTTCTCCACAAATCCTTGAAAGTCGCATACGAGGTGGATAAGGTGGTTCAGAAGTCATACGGTTTGTTTGTCTGTATTTGTCGAGGCATTGAATGCAAGAGCAGGGAGGTTATGCTTAATTTATAAAATACAGTGGTTATGCCGAAGCTGGAATACTGCATGCAATTCTGTTCGTGTTATAGTAGGAAGTACGTGATTTCACTGGAGAGGGTGCAGACGAGATTTATGAGGATTCTGTCTGGAATGGAGAATTTTAACTTTGAGGGCAGAGTGCTAAGGCTGTGTTTGTTCTCATTGGAACATAGGACACTGAGGGGAGATCTCATTGAGGTATATAACATTTTGAATGGCCTGGATATAGTGGACAGCAAGGGCTTATTTCCCAATTCTGGACGGATCATTTACGAAGGAGCATAGGTTTAAGGTGGTTAGTTGAAGAATTAGAAGCGATTTGAGGGGAAAATTCTTCACGCAGCGGATTCTGTGGGGTTTGTATCTCGCTGCCTCGAAGGGTGTTGAAGACAGAAACACTCACCACATTTAAAATATGCTTGCATGGGCACTTAAATTTACTTAACCTGCAGGATTCCTGACCGAGAGCCGGTAAATGGGACTAAACTGGATAACCTCTTGTTGGCTGGTGCAGACACGATGGTAAGTACATCATGGAAACTATTAAGGCCAGAGTTATCTCCTCGGCTAGTTTCGGTCGCCTAGATGGGTCAGAAAGGAATTTTCCCATATTTTTATCCACAATTCGCCAGGATTTTGACCTGTTTTGTTGGCCCTCCCATGAGATCACATTTTTCCAGGAGGGGTGGAGTGAAAATTGTTGCAATTCATGGGGTATCGCATGACTGTTTGAGCATGGTGCTCGTTACCTGTCCAGCGTTGTTCATTGTTCATAGATTTATATGTAACCTTCAGGGCTGCTGACCGAGGGCCGTGTGTCTTTGTCAGCTGGTGGCGACACAATGGGGTGAAGTGGCTTCTTTCACCGCTTTAAATTTCTATGTTTTTATGTCCTATGTTTGTATGTTAGTGAGTGAGATGGACTCAGGGGACTCCGTCACTACCTGCCTGGATTTCTTCTGCTGTCTGGTCCTCAACCACTGCCTCTCTGCCTGCAAAGGTTTAAGCTGCGGGGTGACCACCTCTAGAATTGTGCTATCCCCGATATTCTCAAATCGCGGATGCACCGCAGTGACTCCAGCCGCCACTCCATCTACGAAACGCGGAGCTCGAGTTGCTGGAGCTGGTAACACTTTCTGCACAAGTGGTCATATAAGCTACGTGGAGCATCCAGGACTTCCCAAATGGCACAGGATGTGAACGCCACGGGACTGAGCTGTCCTGCCATGCATCTATTTAAAAGACTCGTATCTAAGCCAGCAGAAATAAACTTAAAACTTAATAAAGAAACACTCACCACTACTCACCAATCAGCTCATTCCCTTGTGTCGACGTCAGTTTTCCAACTCTGACACCACTCTGTCGCATTCACTCGATAGCAGGAAAGGGGCACTGAGGTGAATGATCAGCCATGATCTTATTGAATGGCGGTGCTGACTCGAAGGGCCAAATGGCCTACTCCTGCACCTATTTTTTCTATTTTTCTATGTTTCTATGTTTCTATTCTGCCTCTGTTGAGTTGCTTACACTCTCGCTCTGCTCCCGCTTAGGTCTCGCCCAGGTCTGCTTCCTCCTCCGGTCTGGGGCCTGCATGCAGAAACACAACTACTGCCCAATACCGGGACCTGTATACAGAAACTCAACACTTGTACAGAGCGGAACTGAGCAGCAGCAACTGGCCAATTCACCGCACGCATACTATACACCCTGCATCTGACCACTGTCGGCTGGAGCAAACAGATACTGACCCTCTGTCCACAAATAGACTGAACACTCAAAAATTGACCAATTGTCCGCATCATGACCAAACATTGAGAAACTGAGCAACTCATCACAAGCTCACTGAATACCCCAAAATTGACTACTGAGTGACGAATGAATGAAAGGATTAACCTTTCCCCATTGGACATTACATTTGGAAATTTAAAGATAAACTGAAAGGCAGAAATGTGCAGAAACTACGAGCAGCTTACAATAGGCTTTTGGTTCACAAAACTATTTTAGTTGGCAAAGCAACTGTGTTGCAAAAAGAGTGCTGAGATGGAGAGAAATACAAAAAATCAAAAAAATACAATATCTTCGTTCTCATGGTCCAGGCAAACTTCCAACATTTTATGAACAGAGCCGAGTGGTCAAAATGGGACTTTTCTTGCTTTTAGTTCACACCTCAACTGAAAAAATCACATAAGAATTTTCATTGTGGATGCCTAATCAAAATGTAATTTCTAAATGCCCAGTTACCCGCTCCTTAATAATGGAATCCAGCATTTTGCAGACGACTGATATCAGGCTAACTGGCCTATAGTTCTCTGATTTGCTTTCCCTTCTTTCTTGAATTTTACAGTTGCTACCTTCCACTCTGCTGGGAACATTTGGAATCTAGGTACATTTGGAAAATCATGATCAATGCATCCACTATATCCGCAGCCACTTATTTTCCAATTCTAGGATGTAGACCATCAGGTCCATGGGATTTGTCACTTTTTAGTCTCTTTAGTTTCTCAAGTACTTTTTTTTAATCATCTAAATTATGTTATGTTCCTCATTAATTTCCCCACTATTCTTTGTATGTTAATGTATCTCTGACTGCAAAGCAGATACAACAGATTTATTTAAACTCTCTTCATTTCCTTATTCCCCATTAGAATATCTCCTGACTCAGCCACTGAGTGACCAAATCTTACTTTTGCTACTCTTTTCCTTTTCACATCCGTTCAAATGCTCTTACAAACTGTTTTGAAATGGCTTGCTAGTTTACTCTCAGATACGATGTTGTCCCATTTTATCAATTATTGGTCATCCTTTGTTGTTATCTGAAACTCTCCGAATCCTCAGTCTTACTTCTATTCTTGATAATATTATGAGCCTCCCGTTTTAATCTAATACTCTCCCTACCTTCTTCACTTATCTACAGATAGATCACATATTCCATGGAGTTTGTATTTATCAATGGAATCTATGTTCGTTGAGAATTTTCAAATATTTCTTTAAAAGATTGCAACAATTTATCTACAGTCATAAATTGTAATCACATTTGCCAACCTACAATAGCCAGCTCGCCCCTCAAATTATATAAAAGCAAAATACCGCGGGTACTGAAATCTGAAATAAAAAACAAACTGTGTTATTGGCTTTATTTATTTTTACGAATCTCGTTTCAGAATTAATTATTTCACTCTCAAAATCAGCGTGAAATTCTATCATACCATGATCATTCCTCCACAGCGGAACCTTTACGATGAGATGAATAATTAACCCCGTCTTTTCAAACAAAACAACATCTAAAACAGCCTGTTCCCTGTTTGGTTCCATGAAGTATTGTTCCAGGAAACTATCTCGAACGCATTCCATGAACCGAACTCCCAGACGACCCTTGCCAATTTTATTTGCCTAGTCTATCTGTAGATTCGTGTTCCCCAAGATTCATGTATTACCTTTGTTACAAGCTCCAATTTTATGTAGAAAAATAGTTTGTTCAACGGTATAGTTCCAACACTCATCCCATTAGTGTTTTCTGCCCTTGTAATTTATTATCTTTTTCCTGACTGAATCTACCTCCTGGTCTCCTGAGCCATGATCCGTTATCACTTGTGACCATATGTCATCCGTTATTTTCAGGGCTGCCACAGTCCTTTTATAATCTGCCTGTCTTTTGGAAATATCAACAACCCTCGAATAATTGGGTTCCAACCTTGGTCATCTTGCAAACATTTCTCTGTAATGGCTATTCATTCAAAGCCATTCATCTCTATTCTTGTCACGGATTCGTCGATTATGAAACAAACGTGGTTTACTATTATTTCCTATTTTAACTTATTTGCTGATGCACTGCAGCCACTAATCTCTCTGTCGCTTCCTGCCAAAGATGTAAACTTGGTTATTAATGCTCTGTTGGGACCAGAAGCAGACCTAGAGAGATACAATCTATATTTCGCTCCGTGCCAAACACTGTGAGGAAGTTTTTGTGCTGAAGACCATTTATTTAAAGATCTCGTGGCTCGAACAGGGAACAGACGGGTGTTTATGTGCAGAGGATATGGGATTGTGTTCTGATCCCTGCCTCTTTCTTGATTAAAAGGAATAAAGGATGAATGAGAGAGTGAAGCACAGTGAGAGATGGGTTGATAGAAGAATGTGTACATGGACCTGATTAAAAGTGGCCCAAACACGAAGCAATAGAAAGATATCATCAGTAGACTAGCATAACCTCAGCTCCGAGATCTGGTCGGGGCCAATTCTCCTTCCGTGAGGAAGCAGCGGGAGGGACAATTCTACCCTGGGTAACATTGTCCTCCAAGAGCATGTAACATAATTCGACTTCTCTGAGGCAGAAAGAGTTCATTGGGAGAGCGTTGGATGTAAAGGTCCCTGCTTCTATCCCTAGAAGGAGCGGTTTTGTTTTGTGCCTCCTTCTAAAAGGGGAGAAACAAAAGGGGTATTTTCTGCTCCTAACCCCGCTTCTCTCTGACTGATGGGAGTAAAACCACATCTGACCCTAACCACGTGTTGACAGTCAATGAATCTTCTCTGGAACTTGTCTTCATTCAAACTTCACCAACTGGAAATGTCTGGTTGACAATCATTTCGTTTATATTAATGGAGTGGAGGAGGAGTTGCGAGATGCTGTTCAATGAAGAGGTTTGTAGGTGGTGAAGGGGCAAAAGGGTAGGGGGCGGTGGGTGTGAGAGGGGCAGCGATTCGGCCACGGTCTCTGGAACTGAATTATTGAAGTCCAGAGGAGTAGAACAGGCTGGAAACAAGAAGCAAGTTACGAGCAGCCAAGGTGGAGACAAGTGAGTGAACGGCTTGTCAGTCTGGTTGTTTGGAGTTTGTTGTTTACAATGGCGGGTTGCAAGGTTCACTCCCTCTTTGTGTCAGAAGGAATTGTGCTCAGATTCCCAGCTCCGAATTTCACAGCATAGAGCTCAAGGAGTGTTTGATATCAATGAGATTCAACGTCAGTTTCAGGAATTGGTGCCATGCTTCGGGACTCTCTCCAGCATCTCGCTGTTAAAGATTGAACATTATAGAATTTCACCTCCATGCTCGAGGTAAGTCCGGCGCACTGTGGCTTTAGACACGTCTCCATTGACAACAAACCAGTGCCGAGAAGACAAAGGTCACATTTATGGACACAGCTTTGGTGTCATTACCTATGAAAGAAAATATTTGCTTTAGAGATTAAATATAATGAACCTATAATCTCAGGAAATGAGATGAATGTGAGGTGTTCTCATTAAAACGTATAGAAAATATATATAAGGCGTGAACTTTCTATCTCAGAGGCGGTTGCACTCCCAGTGGAGCCACGGCAGACAGATGGCGGTTCAGACAATATTAAGTCAGTGATGCAACGCAAATGTCAGATTGGCCAATTCATCTGCTTCGGGAGATGGAGAGGTTCATTGCTTGTTGCTTTTCTCCTTGGTCTTTTTCTTGCCTCTTTCCGAGTACTGCACCCTGCTTCTCTGTAACCTGTAATGTCTCATGGGCAGTGTTTCCCTTGTCACTTTAGACCAGCTACTTTGATACCATTACTGGTGAAATAAACAAGCTTTCCTGTAACTTTCAATTCGCTCCCCCGATGGGTTACACAGACTGACGCTGGCAGACAGCACCTGGTGTTTAAATCAATTCCCCACAGTTCTTGAGTCCTCCCTATCTGTCGCTTTCCACATGGGCTGAATCATACATTGGGCTTTGGCCAAGCTTCCCAGAATGCAATCTTGAACAGTTGATTTATACATAATTTTTTGAATTAATGTCTTTAACCAAACTCAGCTCCTTTAGCAGGGCAGTAATGCAGGCTGACAGACAATTATTTAGTATTTTAAATGTAAACGAGAAATGCCTTCCATAGAAAGGGGATCATAGAATATCAACTATCACAAGCATTGTGTCCCAAAGTGAGCAGATCCGCTGCGAGCAAGGTTTGAACCTAGGCGAGAAAGAAAGGCAGCACCCAGTACTTTCCATTCTCAAACATCGAGCCTGCACTGTGTGCTAATTCTCTGAAATATTGTGACAGTGAAACGTGTGGAGGAACAGAGGGAGCTTGGAGAGCGAGTCCACCGATGCCTGAATGAAGCAGGTCAGGTAGAAAATCTTGTTTAGAATGCAAATGGAAAACTTGCCTTTATTAGTCGAGGGATGGAATAAAAGAATACGGACGTTATACATCAACCGTATAAATAAATGTTTAGGCAGCAGCTGGAGCACTGCATGCAGTTCTGGTCACCACATTGCAGAAAAGCTGTGATTGCACTGGAAAGGGTGATGAGGACATTTACAAGAATGTTTTCTGGACAGGAGAATTCTATCTATGAGGAAATATTAGAGATGCTGGGTCTGTTTCATTGGAACAGAAGAGACAGACGGGAGATCTTATCGAGGTGTATAAAATCATGAGCAGCCTGGATAGTGGGTAGGAATGAACTGTTTCACTTGGCAGGGGAGTCAGTAACCAGGGGACAGAGATGTACATTAATTTGGGGGAGGATTGGAGGAGATTTGAGGGGAAATGTCTTCATCCAGATGGTGCCGGGGGTCTGGAACCCACTGCCTGAAAAGGAGGGTAGAGGCATGTCCCCTCACCACATTCAGCAACTACTTGGATAGACACGTAAACATATTTTCTATATTTCTATGTAAAGTGCCGTAACCTACAGGGCTACGGAGCAAGAGCTAGAAAGTGGGATTAGGCTGGATAGCTCTTGGTCGGCCGGCAGGGACACGATGGACCGAAATGGCCTCATTCCGTGCTGTAAATGTATCTGTTTCTATGTTTCGAAGAAAGGACTATTATACTGCTATCCTGCATAATAATAAAAAGCGAAAGAATTGCACTGACAGTTAACATAATCTGAACACCTCACATATGTAACAGCTACACAATGTGCGAAAACAGCTGAAACCCACGTTTCATTTTATTCACGTTTATTGCGATGTGATTCCCAGGACTGCGATTTGTGGCAACTCTTTAACCCACAGGTATCTAATTCCCTGATCTGCTTTAACTGACACAGAGCTGGCACTGTTCCATCAACTCGGGCACTCCCTGCACTACACTGAGTCGTGGATTTAAATATTTCAATTTTTCAGCCCAACTGAGGTTGCGTTCAGTTCTCTTGCCCTGAAACATTATTGGTAAAAAGGAGTTGTTTGAGAAGCAGAAACACTCGCCCCATTGCTTGGAATTCAATCTGCATTACTGAGCCTGACTGCTGCGGTTAAACAGGTGAGTTTACTTGTCTCCGTGTGATCTACATGCCTTAGGGATGTCCACTCAGGGAGTTTGATGATTAAAGTGACATGGACTGTACAGTTGAATGGCTCTGAATGTCCATGCCCAATATCTCTGGTTTAATATATTATGCTGTGTTGTAACCATCGGTGGGAATATAATCTCACGCTGCTGGGCACACCTGACTGTCACTAATAAGATAACAATACCTGATAGTCCAACGCAGGTTTCCTTTGCGTGTGAATTCGGTGTCCAGTCAAGTGATCAGCAGGCTTTGAAAAAACGAATGAAATCAACGCTTCTCAGAGAAAATGGGATAAGATTCAACCATAAATAGGCACAAAGAATATTTCCACCTTACGCCAACATGCGGCATGGTTCGTCAGTGTTTCTTGGCAGTTCCTAATTCTACAAACATGTATGCCGCAGTGTGATCGCTTCTTTACTGCCCTTTTGACTATTCAGCCCCTAAGTTCTGAGTTGTTTCTTACACAGGCTGGGTGGGTGGGGTTGTGCTGTTTAGTGGTGTCAGTGCCGAGACTGTCGTGCTTTTATATTTCAATAATTATTCCTGTGGCCACCTTATTCAGATTAGAATACTCTTGGAATCTCCGACATCAGTAAGGTGATCAGGTTAGTGTTTTCATCCAAACTTTTAACAAACTCTCAATCAGGCTGAGCTCTGGGAACATGTATGGATGGTCAGTAACTTCAAAGTTTCCGGTTCAGTTAATTGGGTCTGGAACTGTTTCTGGGTGCTAAGTAGGTTTACAGTGCGATGGGTTCAGTGATGGTTACTTGCTTAGTTTCTGAGTGCTGGCTCATTTTACATGCGTTCGTTTATTGATCGCCACTTGGTCTGTATCCACCATTGTATTAGGCCGGGCTGGCTCAGTCACTAGACCAGCAAACTGTTATTTACAGTCTCGTAGCCTTTAAGCCCCTCATTAGATGGTTGGATCTCTGTGATTTTAGGTTGAATTCACAGGGGTTCCCTCAGAATTCCAGGGCAAAGATGTCAAGGAGTGTTTGATATAATTGAGAACAGTAATAGGAAATATATATCTGATTATCTCGCTGCCCAATACTGAGGTTTATTTAATGGACCAACGCACATTCATGATCCTTCGCTGCCGGGAAATCAGCAGGGAAGTTGTACTGTGCACCATTTTAATCTCCTTACCTTAGAAACGAAAACGCTGTTTTAGTGGGGATGCAACGAAATATTCCAAGATCGATTTCTGGACCAAAAGGTTTGTCTTACGAGGAGAGATTGAGGAGAATGGGCCTACATTATCTGGTGTTTTGCTTCGTTTTTTTAAAATTTCAAAATATACTTTATTCATATAAATATTTGCACAATACATTGGTAGACAGTTCAGTACATTTGGATGCAGTCAGCAATTCCTTACAATACATTTGGATGCTAACGTCAGTTCCGTTCAATAGATGTGCTTGCTTTACATTTCGAGGTACATTTCAGTGTAATCCAGGATACATTGTAATACAGTCATCACATTGCTTTACTAGTGGCAATATACGGTACACGGAATGGGTGAGGGTAAAGTTACATCTCTTTCACCATACATTACGAAACAGAACTTGCATTATACATGGCACTGCATAGGTCTTTTCAGATCCTGGTGCTCAATGTATACAAAAAGTTTGCAAGTACAGCCCGAGGGCGATTTTATACTGATTCCAGCCCCTGGGTTTACTATGAAGGAAGGGTTTTAAACTGTGGCTCTTTCCCACCGTGCCTTTGCGGCGACTGCACTAATTTTTAGAACGTCCCTCAGCACGTACTCCTGGAACTTGGATTGTGCCAGTCTCCAACACTTGCTCTGGAAGACCAGCAAGTTTCAGCAAGTCCAAAATGCGTCTTTCACTGAGTTGATGGCCCTCCAGCAGCAGATGATGTCTGTCTCGGTGTGTGTCCCTGGGAACAGTCCGTAGAGCACAGAGAACTGTGTTATGGAGCTGCTTGGGATGAACCACGACACCAACCACTGCATCTGCATCCAGGCCTACCTTGCAAAGGGGCAATCCCAAAATAGATGGATGACAGTCTCATCTGCACCACAGCCAACTCGGGGCAGAGTGCCACATCAAGTGTTTTGCTTAATGAGAGGCAATCTCATTGAAACGTGTCAAATTTATAGCTGGAATGAACCTTCTAACTCAGCGGAGTGCGCTCCCAGCTGAGCCACGGCAGAGTGATGGTGGTTCAGACAACCTTTATCTCAGTGGTGTAAATCGGAACTCAAAACGGCCAATTATTCTGATTTGGGAGCCAGAGAAGTTCGTTACTTGTTGATGACCTCCTTGGTGGTGTTATTATCGGTCTTCAAATGTTTCTCCCTGATTGTCTATCACCTGGACTGTCCCATGGAATGTGTTCTCTTTGTCACTTCAGATTTTCCGCTTTGATACCAATCCTACTGACAAAAACAAGCTTTCCAGTGTATTTTTATTTGTCGCCATGGTTACACAGAATGAGGCTAACTGATCGCACTTGGTGTTAAAAACGGTTTCCCACAGTGTCATTTATGCGCCTGATCTCTTGCTTTCCAGACGGATTGAATGACACTTTTGGACTTTGGCCAGGCTTCCCAGAATGTTTTGGTGTATAGTCAGTTTAATCGTTCCTTTTTTGAGTTATTACAATTAACTAACCTGAGCTCCTTTAGAACGTCAGTAATACAACAATCCTAAATTATCCTTAACAGCGTTATTGGAATGTCCAACACCTTTCCAGAGAAAGTGTTTAAAGAATCTAAACCATTACAGGAATTGAGGCCAACACTGGGCAGATCCGCTTCGAACAAGTTCTGAACCTGTGGGTGGAAAAAAAGGCAGCGCCCAACAGTTTACATTCTCCAATCGCTGACCTGCTCTGTCTGTTAAATCGTTGCAATGTTTATTGTGCTGCGCTCCTGATGTTGAATTTGCTGCAGTTTCGTGATATGGAAAAGACTGGCAGCAACCATCAAAATCTCTCCTCTCTGAAGTGCAATAGTAATGTAGCATGTTGAGAACAGTTACAAACACAGATTACATTGTATTCATATTTTGTACAATATGATTTCCATTACTGCGATTGTTGTTCCCTCTGTCAGCCACAGATACACAGAGGAGAATCTCAGTTCCTTTATCTGTGTACGTGACACTAAGCTGGCGCTGTTCTACCAGAGAGGGCTTTCCCACCAGCTCACTTACTCCTATTGGTAAATCAATCTCCATCCTTCACCTCCATCGAGACTGGTGTCGGGACAACTTTCCAGTTCGTGAGACATTACTTTTAAAAGTATTTTTTTTTGGAAGAGGGATTTGTCCTCCACTGCGGAGAATCGAAGATCCATTGCTGTGACTGTTCCCGCAGTTAAACAGGTGGATTTTCCTGTCTCTGTGTGATCCACATGTTTTAGGTTTTCCACTCGGGACTTTGAAGATTGAAGTGACATGGACTGTGCTGTTGAATTGCTCTGAGTGTCCATCCTCAATATTTCCGTTGAAATATATTGTTCTGTTGTAACCATGAGTGGCAATAACGCTGCTGTGTGCAACCGATTGTCACTAATAGGGGAATGTAACCTGAGAGTCTCAGTGCAGGTTTCCTTTGTGTGTAAATCAGGCATCCTGTCAAGCGCTCAGCAGCCTCTCCAAGAAGCAGAGAAATCACCAGTCCTCACAGAAAATGCGAGACGATTCGGAGGTTTTTGCTGCTAAAGATGGTTGCTGCGTTTCTGCCTCAACCAGTGAGGTGAGTAAGTTTTCCTGCACAGGTTGTACTGTGTAAATATCTATCTGTTTCTCTCCTGGCGATCTGAGGTGTCAGCCCCTTCGTTCCGAGATGATTATTAAACAGGCGGCTGTTTAGTGAGGCCAGTGCCGATAATATAGTGATTCACCTTTTATGACTTACTCCATGTGATCGCGTTGTTCAGGCTGGAATAACTTTGAAATCTACAACATCAGTAATTAATGTTTTACTTCAACTTTTAATGGTTTCTGACTCAGGTCAAGGTTTGCCATTATTTTCGGGCGATGGGTTATTTAGTGTTTCTGCCTCAGTTCATTGATACAGGAGCAGTTTCTGGGTGTTGGGTAAGTTTGCATGTGTTTGGGCAGGTGGGCATTTTTCACTGTTTGTGTGCTGGCTCAGTTTACTTGTGCCGGGTTAATGATGGTCACTCGCTCAGTTTCTGTGTAATGAGTTAGCTTACATATGTTGCTTTAGATGACGCTCAATTGGTCAGTTTCCAGGTGATGGGTCTGTTTACTTATGCAGGGTTATTTGATGTTCACTTGTTAACTTTCCGCTGTTATTTATGTCTGGCTCGCTCAATGGATAGAGCTTGAATCTCTTCATTTCAGCGTAAATGGTTCAAGCCTCCATTGGTCGGTTTGAGCTTTCCAATTTTTGCCAGATATCACAGGTGGTCCCCAGCTCTGAATTTTTCGGTACAGTTCACGGTATGTTTGCTATAAGTTAGTTTCAGCAACAGGAACTGAAAATATCTCCCTGACCCTGGACCCGCTGCTGGAGATGAATCTGTATTTATGTTCGCCTGCAGCTGGGGGTCACACTGGCTCAATGCATCTTCGGGCCCATCTCTCCCTTTACGACCCATCGCATCGGTGCCGAGAAAATGCTGGGGAACGTGTACTGTGTATTGTTTTAGTCTGCTTACTGAAGAAAATGAAACATCGTCTTCAGAGGTGAAGGTTTACTAGATTATTTCCTCGGACAATTATTCCCTGTGATGAGTAGAGTGTGAGTAGAAGTGGCCTATATTCTCTGGTTATTGGAAGAATTAAGAAGAAAACCTATTGAGATTTAAAACATTTGTAGAGGGCTTGAACCATCTAATTCTGATGCGAGCCGCTACCTGCTGAGCCGGGGCAGACAGATGACGATTCAGACAACCTTTAAGTTAGTGGTGCAATTCATAACTCAGAATTGGCAATTCACCTGCTTCTAGTGACCTCATTAATTGTTGACGTCCTCCTTGGTATTAAGTTTAATGCCTCTTCAACGTCTTCCGCTTTTTGTCTTTCTCCTGGTCTGTCCCATGGAATGTGCTCTCTTTCTCCATTCAGAATGGCTGCTGTGATAATATTCCTGGTGACAGAAACATGTGAATTACATCAAGGCAAGTGACTGTCAATTCTATCTTCCCCATGGCTACACATGCTGAAGCTAAGAGATAGTATCTGCTGTTGACAGCGGTGCCCCACAGACTCGTGAGGCCTCCACATCTGTATCTTTCCAGACAGCCTGAGTCAAACTTTTGGAATTGACCAAGCTTCCCAGTAAGCCTTCTTGAACCGTTAGTTTCACAATTCATTTGTTGAATTAATACTTGTAACCGACCTCAGCATCTATAGCAGGTCAGTAATACAACAATTCTTTCATACCCTTAAAAGCATCATTGAAATTACTAAACCCTGCGAGAGTAATTCAATGAAAGAATATAAATTATTACACACATTGAGGCAAACAATGAGCAGTTGTGCTGCGAGCAAGGTTTGAACCTGTACGGGGAAACAAAGGCAGCGCCCACGAGTTTGAACTCTCACATTGCTCTCACTGCACAGTGTGTTAAATCGCTGCAATGGCTATTGTGCTGTGTGCGTGATGTATAATTTGTTGCAAATTCGTGAAATCCAAAAGAATCGGAGAGATCATTAAAATATTCTAACCCCTCCGAAATAATATTTAACTTATTGAGAACATTTGCATCCCATATTTTTAATTACTGCGATTTTTGCCAGCTATTTATGCCAGAGGTACACAAACGAGAGTCTGTTTCCCTATTCTCTGTGTACCTGGCACTAAGCCGCCACTGTTCCCGCAGAAAGGGATTTTCCTGCAGCTCACTTGCTCATATTTATAAATCATTGTCGATTCATCAGCTCAATACAGACTGATGCGGGGATAACTTTTCAGTGCCTGAGACATTACTCATAAATGTCATTTTATTGAGAGGCAGGAATTTCCTCCCCCACTGCCTGGAAACTAAAATCATTCCTGACCCTGTTTCCGCAGTTGAACAGGTGAGTTTACCTGTCTCTGTGTGATCTACATCACTTCGGGTTTGTCCATTCCGGGACTTTGATGTTTGAATTGACATTGGCTGGACTGTTGAATTACTCTGAATGTCCATCTTCAACATTTCCGTTCAAATATATTTTGTTCGGTTGTAACCATGAGTGGAAGCAATGCTGCTGCGTGCAACAGACTGGCATTAATAGGCGAATGTAACCTGAGAGTCTCAGTGCATGTTTCCTTTATGTGTAAATCAGGCATCCAGTCAAGCGCTCAGCAGCCTCTCCAAGAAGAACAGAAATCACCACTTTTCACAGCAAATGCGCGAAGCTTCGGTCGTTATTATTACTAAAGATGATTTGTGGATTATTTCCTCAACCTGTGCGGTCAGTAAGTTTTTGTTCTGGACAGCTTCGTGCTGTGCAAATATATATCTGCTTCTCTCCGGGCGATCTGAGATGTCAGACCATTCGTTCCGAGCAGTTTCTTAAACAGGCGGCTGTTCAGTGAAGTAACTGCCCAGAATATCCTGTTCTTATGGTTTACTATTTATTCCAAGCATTATTCAGACTAGCATAGTGTTGGAATCTGCAGCATCGGCTATTTAATGATCTAGTTCAACATGTAAAGATCTCTGACATAGTACGAGGTCTGCCATTATTTCCGAGCTCAGGTTCATTTCATTGTTTGTGGTTAATGTTAATATTTACGATGAAGTTCAGTTCATTGGAACCACAGCGGCCTCTCGATCCTGGGTCAGTTTTCATGCGCTGGTTTCGGTGTTGGTCACTTGTATTGTTTCTGCTACTTCGTTAGTTTTCAAGTGTTCGGTGAGGTGATTGCCACTTGGTCAGTTTAAGGTTATTTATTCAGTTTTGTTCCACTTGTTTAGGCATAGGTCACTTGGTCAGTTTCTCGAAGTTGGGTCAGTTAATGTCCACTTGATGATGTGCAGGTCACGTGCTCATATTTCTGGAGGTGGGTCTGTTTACACGCATTCGGTTAGTTGCTCACCTATCAGCTTCTCGGTGCAGGGTAGCTTTACGTGACCTGTGTTAGGTGATGATTACTTGCTTAGTTCAAGGAAGCTGGTTCAACTTAATGTGTTGGCGTCGGTAGTAATCAACTTATCAGTTTCCTCATACTGGCCCTGATTCCATGTATTGGCTTAGCTGATGTTCACTTGCACAAATTCTGAGTGCTGGGACAGTTTTCGTATCCCGGCGTGGTGATGTAAAGTTGGTAGTACCTGGGTGTTGTATCAGTTTAAGTCTGCTTGGTTCGGTGATTTACAACTGAACAGTCCACGGGTACTCATTGAGTTTTCATGTACTGCGATGCCTGTGATTAACATGGTCAGTTTCTGGGCGATGTGTCAGTTGATGCATCTGCAGTAGTAGATGGTCAATTGATCATTTTATGTATATTGGGTCAGATAATGTGTGTTTGGTTAGGTGATGATCTCTCGGTCAGTTTCTGGGTGCTGGTTAAGTTGATGTGTGCTGTGTTTGATGTTGATCCTTTCGTCAGTTTCTGGTACTGAGTACTGAGTTAGTTTACATGAGCTAAGTTAGGAGATGGTGAATTGGTTCGTTTCTGTGTGTTGGCCAGTTTACCAGTAATGGTTGATGTGCTGGTAATGTGGTAATTTTAAACTGTGTGGTTATGTTTATGTGTGCTTGGTTAGATGATGTTCACGTCTTCATTTCTTCATTCTAGGACAGTTTCCGTGTGATTGGTAATGTGATCACCACTTGGACAATTTCCAGCAGTTGGATCATATAACTTGTGTTGCTTTAATTGATGATTATTTTCAGGATATTTCGTCAATTTTATTTCATTGGATGAGTTAACAGTAATTTGGGTAGTGTGTTGGTGCAATTAACTTAAGCTGGATTATATGATGGTCAATTTGTCAGTTTTAGGGCACTCGGTCAATTTACCTGTGTTGATATAAGTTATGATGACTTACATAAGAAATTGGAGCCGCATTGGGCCATTTGGCCAGTCGAGCTTGCTCGGCCATTCAACACGAGTGTCCAGTTCAACTCCACATTCCACTACTTCCCCAAATCCTTTAACTCTGTTCGTTCCACAAAATGTATTGTCCTCTATCTTGAATATAGTCAACGACACAGCATCCACCGCCGTCTAGAAACATAGAAACATAGAAACATAGAAAATAGGCGCAGGAGTGGCCCATTCGGCCCTTTGAGCCTGCACCGCCATTCAATGAGTTCATGGCTGAACATGCAACTTCAGTACCCCATTCCTGCTTTCTCGCCATACCACTTGATCCCCCTTGTCGTAACATAAGAACATAGAACATTCGAATTAGGAGCAGGAGTAGGCCATCTAGCCACTCGAGCCTACTCCGCCATTCAACAAAATCATGGCTGATTTGGCCGTGGACTCAGCTCCACTTACCCGCCCGCTCCCCTTAACCCTTAATTCCCTGATTGGTTAAAATGTATCTATCTGTGATTTGAATACATTCAATGAGCTAGCCTCAACTGTTTCCCTGGGCAGAGCATTCCCCAGATTTACAACCCTCTTGGAGAAGAAATTCCTTCTCAACTCGGTTTTCAATTGGCTCCCCCGTATTTTGAGGCTGTGCCCCCTAGTTCTAGTCTGCCCGACTGGTGGAATCAACCTCTCTGCCTGTATCTTGTCTATCCTTTTCATTACTTTAAATGTTTCTATAAGATCACCCCTCATCCTTCTGAACTCCAACGAGTAAGATCCAGTCTACTCAATCTATCATTATAAGGTAACCCCCTCATCTCCGGAGTCAAACTAGTGAATCGTCTTTGTATCCCCTCCAAAGCTAGTATATCATTACTTTAGTAAGGTGTCAAAAACTGCACGCAGTACTCCAGGTGCGGCCTCACCAATACCCTGTACAGTTTGCAGCAGGACCTCCCTGCCTTCGTACTCCATCCCTCTCGCAATGAAGACAACATTCCATTCGCCTTCCTAATTACCTGCTGCACATGCAATCTAACTTTTTTGCGAATCAGGCACAAGGACCCCCAGGTCCTTCTGCACCGCAGCATGTTATAATTTCTCCGCATTCAAAGAATATTTCCTTTTAATGTTTTTTTTTCCAAGGTGGATGACCTCACATTTTCCAACATTGTATTCCATCTGCCAACACTTAGCCCATTCGCTTAACCTATCTAAATCTCTTTGAAGCCTCTCTGTGTCCACTACACTATCCGCTTTCCCAATAATCTTTGTGTCATCTGCAAATTTTGCTACACTACACTCTGTCCCCTCTTCCAGGTCATCTTTGTATATTTTAAAAAGTTGAATATTTTAAAGCACCGATCCCTGTGGCACACCACTAAGCACCGATTTTCAACCCGAAAATGATCCATTTATCCCGACTCTCTGCTTTCTGTTAGTCAGCCAATTCTCTATCCAAGCTAATACATTTCCTCTGACTCCGTGTACATTTATCTTCTGTATTAACCTTTTATGTGGCACCTTATCGAATGCCTTTTAGAAATCTAAATACACCACATCCATCGGTTAACCTCTATCCACCATGCTCGTGATATCTTTAAAGAATTCAAGTAAATTAGTTAAATATGATTTCCCCTTCATGAATCCATGTTGCGTCTGCTTGCTTGCACTATTCCTATCTAGATGTCCCGCTGTTTCTTCCTTAATGATAGTTTCAAGCATTTTCCCCACTACAGTTGTTACAATAACCGGCCTATTGTTACCTGCCTTTTGTCTGCCCAATTTTTGTAAACGGAGACGTTACATTAGCTGCTTTCCAATCCGCTGGTACCTCCCCACAGTCCAGAGAATTTTGACAGATTTTTACGAATGCATCTGCTATAACTTCTGCCATCTCTTTTAATACCCTGTGATGCATTTCATCAGGATCAGGGGACTTGTCTACCGAGAGATCAATTAGCCTGTCCAGCACTACCCCCTAGTGATAGTGATTGTCTCAAGGTCCTCCCTTCCCACTTTCCTGTGAACAGTAATTTTTGGCATGGTTTTAGAATCTTCCACTGTGAAGACCGAAGCAAAATAATTGTTTAAAGCCTCTGCCTCATTTCCACATTTCCACATTTCCCATTATTAAATCCCCCTTCCCCTCTTCTAAGGGAATAACATTTACGTTAGTTACTCTTTTCCGTTTTATTTTTCGGTAAAAGCTTTTACTATCTGTTCTTATGCTTTGAGCAAGTTTACTTTCGTGATCTATCCTTCCTTTCTTTAATGCTTTCTAAGACATTCTTTGCTGTCGTTTAAATTTTTTCCCAATCTTCTAGTTTCCCATTAACCTTGGCCACCTTATACGCATTGGTTTTTAATTTGATACTCTCCTGTATTTCCTTGGTTATACATTGCTGGTTATCCCTTCTCTTACCAACCTTCTTTTTCACTGCATTATATTTTTGTTGAGCACTATGAAAGAGTTCCTTAAATGTCCTCCACTGTTCCTCAATTGTGCGACCGTATAGTCAGGGTTCCCAGTCTACTTTAGTCAACTCTGCCCTCATCCCACTTTAGTCCCCTTTGTTTAAGCATAGTACGCTCATCTGAGACACTACTTCCTCACCCTCAATCTGCATTAAAAATTCAAACCATACTGTGATCACTCATTCCGAAAGGATCTATTACAACGAGATCGTTTATTATTCCTGTCTCACTGCACAAGACGGTCGGTCCCAGTGAGGTAGACAATGTGTAACCCGGGATCCAAGTGAGATCAGAGAGTGTGTAACCCATGGGCCCAGTGTGATCAGAAAGTGGGTAACCCTGGGGCTCAGTATGATCAGAAAGTGTGTAACCCGGGCGCCCAGTGAGATGAGACAATGTGTAACCCGGGGGCCCAGTGTGATCAGACAGTGTGTAACACGGGGGCCCAGTGTGATCAGAAAGTATGTAACCCGGGGGCCCAGTGAGATCGGACAGTGTGTAACACGGGGGTGGGCCCAGTGAGATCAGACAGTGTGTAAACTGGGGTCCCAATGAGATCAGAGATTGTGTATCCCAGGGAGCCAGTGAGTTCAGACCGGATGTAAACCAGCGGCCCAGTGAGATCAGACAGTTTTTAAACCGGGGTCCCAGTGAGATCAGACAGTGTGTAACGCGGGACCAGTGAATCAGACCGTGAGTAACCCGGTGGCCCAGTGAGATCAGACAGTGTGTAAGCCGGGGGCCCAGTAAGATTCGAGAGTGTGTAAACCGGGGGCCCAGTGAGATCAGACAGTGTGTAACCCGGGCAGAATGGGCCCAGCGCGATCAGAAGCTGTGTAACTCGGGTCACAATGAGATTTGACAGTGTGTATCCCAGGGGACCAGAAATATCAGACAGTGTGCAACCCGGGGGCCCAGTGAGAGCAGACAGTGTGTAAACAGGGGGCCCAATGAGATCAGAGAGTGTGTAACCCTGGGGCCCAGTGAGATCAGACAGTGTGTAACCCGGGGGCCCAGTGAGAGCAGAAAGTGTGTCACACCGGGGTCCACTGAGGTCATACAGTTTGTAACCCGTGGGCCCATTGAGATCAGGCAGTGTGTAACACTGCGGTGTCAGTGAGATCAGAGAGTGTGTAAACCAGGGGCCCACTGAGGACAGACAGTGTGTAACCCTAGGAAGGCAGAGAGATCAGACAGTGTGTAAATCCGGGGCCCAGAGAGATCAGACAGTGTGTAACCCCGGGGCCCAGAGTGATGAGACAGTGTGTAACCCGGCTGGACAGGTAGATCTGACATTGTCTTAACCCGGGGAGAATGAGTCCAGTGAGATCAGACAGTGTCTTAACCCAGGGAGAATGGGCCCAGTGAGATCAGACACAGTGGATCCCGGGGAGAATTGGTTCAGTGAGATCAGACAGTGTGTAACCAAGGGAGGATGGGTCCAGTGAGATCAGACAGTGTGAAACCCGGGGAGGATGTTCCGAGTGAGGTCAGATTGCGTGTAACCCAGGAGCCCAGTGAGATCAGAGAGTGTGTAACCCATAATCGCAGTGAGATCAGACAGTTTTTAACCCGGGGGCCCAGTGAGATCAGACAGTGTGTAACCCGGGGCCCAGTGAATCAGACCGTGAGAAACCCTGGGGCCCAGTGAGTTCAGACATTGTGCAACCCGGGGGCCCATTGAGATTAGACAGTGTGAAACCCGGAAGCCTAGTGAGCTCTGACAGTGTGTAACCCGGGGCCCAGTGAATCATACCGTGAATAACTCGAGGGCCCAGTGAGATAAGACAGTGTGTAAACAGGGGTCCCAATGAGATCAGATAGTGTGTAATCCGGGGGGCCAGTGAGTCCAGACCGGATGTAAACCAGCGGCCCAGTGAGATCAGACAGTGTGTCAACCATAAGCGCAGTGAGATCAGACAGTGACTAACCCGGGGGCCCAGTGAGATCAGACAGTGTGTAACACGGGGGCCCAGTGAGATCAGACAGTTTTTAAGCCGGGGTCCCAGTGAGATCAGACAGTGTGTAACCCGGGGCCCAGTGAATCAGACCGTGAGTAACCCGGGGGCCCAATGAGATCAGAAAATGCGTAACGCCGAGGTCGAGTGACATCAGACAGTGTGTAACCCGGGGGCTCAGTGAGATCAGTCAGTGTGTCACCCGGGGGCCCAGTGACATCAGACAGTGTGTAATCCTGGGGCCCAGTGAGATCAGACAGTCTGTAACCGGGGGGCCCAGTGAGATCAGACAATGCATAACCCGGTTGCCCACTGAGATCAGACAGTGTATAACACAGTGGTCCAGTTAGATAAGAGAGTGTGTAACCCGGGAGTGGACCCAGTGAGATCAGATACTATTTAACTCGGGGGCCCAGTGAGACCAGACAGTGCGTAACCCTTGGGGCCCAATGACGTCAGACAGTGTGTAACCCTGGGGCCCAGTGAGATCAGACATGGTGTAAACCGGGAGCCCAGTGGGATCAGACCCTGTTTAACCCAGATGGGATGTTCCCTATGAAATCAGACCGTTTGTAACCCGAGGGCCCAATGATATCACACAGAGTGGAACATCAGGGGCCTAGAGAGATCAGACAGTGTGTAACCGGGAGCACAGTAAGATCAGACAGTTTGTAACCCGGGGGCCCAGTGAGATCAGACCGTGTGTCACCCAGGGGCACAGTGAGATGAGAAAGTGTGTAACCGGGGGCACAGTGAGATCGGACTGTGTGTAACCCGGGGGCCCAGTGAGATCGGACAGTGTGTCAGCCGGGAGCTCACTGAGATGAGACATTGTGTAAACCGGGGGCCACTGATGTCTAAAAGTGTGTAACCCGGGGGCCAGTGAGGTCTGAAAGTGTATAACCCGGGGGCCCAGTGAGATAAGACTGTTTGTAAGCCGGTGGCCCAGTGAGATCAGACAGTGTGTAACCCGGGGGCCCAGTGAGAACAGACAGTGTTTTACCCTGATCACTTTCTGATCTCACTGGGCCCCCGGGTTACATACGTGCTGTTCTCACTGGGCCCCTGGTTTCCACACTATCCGATCTCACTGGGACACGGCTTACGCACTGGACGCAGTGAGATCAGGCATTGTGTAACACTTGGGGGCCTGTGAGATCAGACAGTGTGTAACCCGGGGGCCCAGTGAGATCAGACAGTATGTAACCCGGGGGTCCAGTGAGTTCAGACAGTGCGTAACCCGCTGGCCCAGTGAGATCAGACAGTGTATAATTCAGGGGCCCACTGAGATAGAGAGTGTGTAACCCGGGGATGGACGCAGTGAGTTCAGACACGATGTAACTCGGGGGCCCCAGTGAGATCGGACAGTGCGTAACCCGGGGCCCAGTGATATCAGACTGTGTGTAACCCGGTGGTCCGGTGAGACCAGACATTATGTAACCCGGTGGCCCAATGAGATCAGACAGTGTGTAACCCGGGGGCCCAGTGAGACCGGACAGTTTGTAACCCGGTGGCCCAGTGAGATCAGACAGTGTGTAAACCGCTGGCCCAGTGAGATCAGACAGTGTATAATTCAGGGGCCCACTGAGATAGATAGTGTGTAACCCGGGGATGGACGCAGTGAATTCAGACACGATGTAACTCGGGGGCCCAGTGAGATCGGGCAGTGCGTAACCCGCGTGCCCAGTGACATCAGACAGTGTGTAACCCGGTGGTCCGGTGAGACCAGACATTATGTAACCCGGGGGCTCAATGAGATCAGACTGTGCGTAACCGGGAGCACAGTAAGATCAGACAGTTTGTAACCCAGGGGGCCCAGTGAGATCAGACCGTGTGTCACCCGGGGGCACAGTGACATGAGAAAGTGCTTAACCGGGGGCATAGTGAGATCGGAATATGTGTAACCCGGGAGCTCACTGAGATGAGACATTTTGTAACCCGGGGCCACTGAGGTCTGAATATGTGTAACCCGGGGGTCAGTGAGATTGGACAGTGTGTAACCCGAGAGCTCACTGAGATGAGACATTGTGTAACCCGAGGGCCACTGAGGTCTGAAAGTGTGTAACCCGAGGGCCCAGTGAAATCAGACAGTGTGTAACCCGGGGGCCAGTGAGGTCTGAAAGTGTAAAACCCGGATGCCCAGTGAGATCAGACAGTTTGTAAGCCGGGGGCCAAGTGAGATCAGACAGTGTGTAACCCGGGGTCCCAGTGAGAACAGACAGTGTTTTAATCAGATCACTGTCTGATCTCACTGGGCCCCCGGGTTACAAACGTTCTGTTCTCACTGGGCCCCTGTGTTCCACACTGTCCGATCTCACTGGGACACGGTTTACGCACTGGACGCAGTGAGATCAGGCATTGTGTAACACTTGGGGGCCAGTGAGATCAGACAGTGTGTAACCCGGGGGCCCAGTGAGATCAGACAGTATGTAACCCGGGGGTCCAGTGAGTTCAGACAGTGTGTAACCCGGGCAGAATGGGCACAGCACGATCAGAAACTGTGCAACTTGGGTTCCAATGAGATTTGACAGTGTGTATACCAGGGGACCAGAAAGATCAGACAGTGTGTAACCCGGGGGCCCAGTGAGAGCAGACAGTGTGCAAACCGGGGGCCCAATGAGATCAGACAGTGTTTAACACGGGGGTCCAGTGAGATCAGACAGTTTTTAACCCGCGGTCCCAGTGAGATCAGACAGTGTGTAACCCGGGGCCCAGTGAATCAGACCGTGAGTGACCCGGGGGCCCAGTGAGAACAGACAGTGTGTAAGCCGGGGGCCTAGTGAGATACGAGAGTGTGTAAACCGGGGGCCCAGTGAGATCAGACAGTGTGTAACCCGGGCAGAATGGGCCCGGCGCGATCAGAAACTGTGTAACTCGGGTTCCAATGAGATTTGACAGTGTGTATCCCAGGAGACCAGAAAGATCAGACAGTGTGTAACCCGGGGGCCCAGTGAGAGCAGACAGTGTGCAAACCGGGGGCCCAATGAGATCAGCCAGTATTTAACACGGGGGCCCAGTGAGATCAGACAGTTTTTAACCCGGGGTCCCAGTGAGATCAGACAGTGTGTAACCAGGGACCCAGTGAATCAGACCGTGAGTGACCCGGGGGCCCAGTGAGATCAGACAGTGTGTAAGCCGGGGGCCTAGTGAGATGCGAGAGTGTGAAAACCGGGGGCCCAGTGAGATCAGACAGTGTGTAACACGGGCAGAATGGGCCCAGCGCGATCAGAAACTGTGTAACTCGGGTCCCAATGAGATTTGACAGTGTGTATCACAGGGGACCAGAAAGATCAGACAGTGTGTAAACCGGGGGCAAAATGAGATCAGAGAGTGTGTAACCCTGGGGACCAGTGACATCAGACAGTGTGTAAACCGGGGGCCCAATGAGATCAGAAAATGTGTAACACCGGGGCCCGGTGAGATCAGAAAATGTGTAACCCGGGGGCCCAGTGAGAGCAGGCAGTGTGTCACACGGGGGTCCAATGAGATCATGCAGTGTGTAACCCGTGGGCCCATTGAGATCAGGCAGTGTGTAACACTGCGGTGTCAGTGAGATCACAGAGTGTTTAACCCGGGGGCCCACTGAGGACAGACAGTGTGTAACCCTAGGAAGGCAGAGAGATCAAACAGTGTGTAACACCGGGGCCCAGAGAGATCAGACAGTGTGTAACCCCGGGGCCCAGAGTGATCAGCCAGTGTGTAACCAGGCGGGACAGGGAGATCGGACATTGTCTTAACCCGGGGAGAATGAGTCCAGTGAGATCAGACAGTGTCTTAACCCAGGGAGAATGGGCCCAGTGAGATCAGACACAGTGTATGCCGGGGAGGATTGGTTCAATGAGATCAGACAGTGTGTAACCAAGGGAGGATGGGTCCAGTGAGATCAGACAGTGTGAAACCCGGGGAGGATGGGCCGAGTGATGTCAGATTGTGTGTAACCCGGGAGCCCAGCGAGATCAGACAGTGTGTAACCCATAATCGCAGTGAGATCAGACAGTGACTAACCCGGGGGCCCAGTAAGATCAGACAGTGTGAAACACGGGAGCCCAGTGAGATCAGACAGTTTTTAACCCGTGGTCCAAGTGAGGTCAGACAGTGTGTAACCCGGGGGCCCAGTGAGATTAGACAGTGTGTAACCCGGGGGCCCAGTGAGATCAGACAGTGTGTAACCCGGGGCCCAGTGAATCAGACCGTGAGTAACGCTGGTTCCCAGTGAGATCAGACAGTGTGTAAACCAGGGCCCCAATGAGATCAGAGAGTGTGTATCCCAGGGGGCCAGTGAGTTCAGACCGGATGTAAACCAGCGGCCCAGTGAGATCAGATAGTGTGTAACGCGGGGCCCAGTGAATCAGACAGTTTTTAAACCGGGGTCACAGTGAGATCAGACAGTGTGTAACGCTGGGCCCAGTGAATCAGGCCGTGAGTAACCCGGGGGCCCAGTGAGATCAGACAGTGTGTAAGCCGGGGGCCCAGTGAGATTCGAGAGTGTGTAAACCGGGGGCCCAGTGAGATCAGGCAGTGTGTAACCCGGGCAGAATGGGCCCAGCGCGATCAGAAACTGTGTAACTCGGGTCCCAATGAGATTTGACAGTGCGTATCCCAGTGGACCAGAAATATCAGACAGTGTGTAAGCATGGGCCCAGTGAGAGCAGACAGTGTGTAAACCGGGGGCCCAATGAGATCAGAGAATGTGTAACCCTGGGGCCCAGTGACATCTGACAGTGTGTAAACCGTTGGCCCAATGAGATCAGAAAATGTGTAACCCCGGGGCCCAGTGAGATCAGACAGTGTGTAACCCGGGGGCCCAGTGAGAGCAGACAGTGTGCCACATCGGGGTCCACTGAGGTCATACAGTGTGCAACCCGTGGGCCCATTGAGATCAGGTAGTGTGTAACACTGCGGAGTCAGTGAGATCAGAGAGTGTGTAACCCAGGGGCCCACTGAGGACAGAGAGTGTGTAACCCTAGGAAGGCAGAGAGATCAGACAGTGTGTAACCCCGGGGCCCAGAGAGATTAGACAGTGTGTAACCCGGAGGCCCAGTGAGATCTGACAGTGTGTAACCCGGGGCCCAGTGAATCAGACCGTGAATAACTCGAGGGACCAGTGAGATCAGACAGTGTGTAAACTGGGGTCCCAATGAGATCAGAGAGTGTGTAACCGGGGGGGCCAGTGAGTTCAGAAAATGTGTAACGCTGAGGCCGAGTGAGATCAGGCAGTGTGTAACCCGGGGGCTCAGTGAGATCAGACATTGTGTCACCCGGGGGCCCAGTGACATCAGTCAGTGTGTAATCCTGGTGCGCAGTGAGATCAGACAGTGTGTAACCCGGGGGCCCAGTGAGATCAGACCGTGAGTAACTCGGGGGCCCAGTGAGATCAGACAGTGTGTAACCGGGGGGCCCAGTGAGATGAGACAGTGTGTAACCCAGGGGACCAGTGAGATCAGACAGTGTGTAAGCCGGGGGCCCAATTAGGTCAGACCGTGAGTAACCCGGGGGCCCTGTGAGATCAGGTCGTGAGTAAATCGAGGGCCCAGTGAGATCAGACAGTGTGTAAACCGGGGTCCCAATGAGATCAGAGATTGTGTAACCCAGGGGGCCAGTGAGATCAGATCGGATGAGAACAGACAGTGTGTCACCCATAAGCGCAGTGAGATCAGACAGTGACTAAACCTGGGGCCCAGTGAGATCAGACAGTGTGTAACACGGGGACCAGTGAGATCAGACACTTTTTAACCAGCTGCCCAGTGAGATCAGAGAGTGTGTCACCCATAAGCGCAGTGAGATCAGAAAGTGACTAACCCGGGGACCCAGTGAGATCAGACAGTGTGTAACACGGGGGTCCAGTGAGATCAGGCAGTTTTAAGACGAGGTCCCAGTGAGATCAGACAGTGTGTAACCGGGGCCCAGTGAATCAGACCGTGAGTAACCCGGGGGCCCAATGAGATCAGAAAATGTGTAACCCCAGGTCCGAGTGAGATCAGACAGTGTGTAACCGGGGGGCCCAGTGAGATGAGACAGTGCGTAACCCAGGGGACCAGTGAGATCAGACAGTGTGTAACCAAGGGGCCCAGTGAGATCAGACCGTGAGTAACCCGGGGGCCAACTGAGATCAGACCGTGAGTAACTCGAGGGCCCAGTGAGATCAGACAGGGTGTAACCCAGGGGCTCAGTGATATCGGACAGTGTGTCACCCGGGGGCCCAGTGACATCAGACAGTGTGTAATCCTGGGGCACAGTGAGATCAGACAGTGTGTAACCCGGGGGCCCAGTGAGACCAGACCGTGAGTAACTCGGGGGCCCAGTGAGATTACACAGTGCGTAACCGGGGGGCCCAGTGATATGAGACAGTGTGTAACCCAGGGGACCAGTGAGATCAGACAGTGTGTAAATCGGGGGCCCAATGAGATCAGACCGTGAGTAACCCGGGGGCCCAGTGAGATCAGGCCGTGACAATATCGAGGTCCCAGTGAGATCAGACAGTGTGTAAACCGGGGTCCCAATGAGATCAGAGATTGTGTAACCCAGGGGGCCAGTGAGTTCAGATCGGATGTAAACCAGCGGCCCAGTGAGATCAGACAGTGTGTCACCCATAAGCGCAGTGAGATCAGACAGTGACTAAACCTGGGGCCAGTGAGATCAGACAGTGTGTAACACGGGGACCAGTGAGATCAGACACTTTTTAACCAGCTGCCCAGTGAGATCAGACAGTGTGTCACCCATAAGCGCAGTGAGATCAGACAGTGACTAACCAGGGGACCGAGTGAGATCAGACAGTTTTTAAGACGAGGTCCCAGTGAAGTCAGACAGTGTGTAAACCGGGGTCCAGTGAATCAGACCGTGAGTAACCCGGGGGCCCAATGAGATCAGAAAATGTGTAACCCCAGGGCCGAGTGAGATCAGACAGTGTGTAAACCGGGGGCCTAGTGAGATCAGACAGTGTGTAACCGGGGGGCCCAGTGAGATGAGACAGTGTGTAACCCAGGGGACCAGTGAGATCAGACAGTGTGTAACCAAGAGGCCCAGTGAGATCAGACCGTGAGTAACCCGGTGGCCAACTGAGATCAGACCGTGAGTAACTCGAGGGCCCAGTGAGATCAGACAGTGTGTAAACCGGGGTCCCAATGAGATCAGAGAGTGTGTAACCCAGGGGGCCAGTGAGTTCAGACCGGATGTAAACCAGCGGCCCAGTGAGATCAGACAGTGTGTCACGCATATGCGCAGTGAGATCAGAGAGTGATTAAACCTGGGGCCCAGTGAGATCAGGCAGTGTGTAATACGGGGGCCCAGTGAGATTCGAGACTGTGTAAAACGGGGGCCCAGTGAGATCAGACAGTGAGTAACCCGGGGGCCCAGTGAGATCAGACAGTGTGTAAGCCGGGGGCCCAGTGAGATTCGAGACTGTATAAACCGGGGGCCCAGTCAGATCAGACAGTGTGCAAGCCGGGCAGAATGGGCCCAGCGCGATCAGAAACTGTGTAACTCGGGTGCCCAGTGAGATTTGGCAGTGTGTATCCCAGTGGACCAGAAAGATCAGACAGTGTGTAACTCGGGGGCCCAGTGAGATCGGACTGCGTGTAAACCGGGGGCCCAATGAGATCAGAGAGTGTGTAAATCCCTGGCTTAGTGACACTAGACAGTGTGTAAACCGGGGGCGCAATGAGATCAGAAAATGTGTAACCCCGGGGCTCAGTGAGATCAGACAATGTGTAACCCGGGGGCCCAGTGAGAGCAGACAGTGTGCAACACTGCGGTGTCACTGAGATCAGAGAGTGTGTAACCCGGGGGCCCACTGAGGACAGACAGTGCGTAACCCAAGGAAGGCAGAGAGATCAGACAGTGTGTAACCCCGGGGCCCAGAGAGATCAGACAGCGTGTATCCCCGGGGCCCAGAGTGATCAGACAGTGTCTAACCCGGCGGGACAGGGAGATGTGACATTGTCTTAACCCGGGGAGAATGAGTCCAGTGAGATCAGACAGTGTCTTAACCCAGGGAAAATGGGCCCAGTGAGAGCAGAAACAGTGTATCCCGGGGCGGATTGGTTCAGTGAGATCAGGCAGTGTTTAACCAAGGCAGGATGTGTCCAGTGAGATCAGACAGTGTGAAACCCGGGGAGGATGGGCCGAGTGAGGTCAGATTGTGTGTAACCCGGGAGCCCAGAGAGATCAGACAGTGTGTAACCCATAAACGCAGTGAGATCAGACAGTGACTAACCCGGGGGACAAGTGAGATCGTACAGTGTGAAACACGGGGGCCCAGTGTGATCAGACAGTTTTCAACCCGGGGTCGTAGTGAGGTCAGACAGTGTGTAACCCGGGGGCCCAGTGACATTAGACAGTGTTTAACCCGGCGGCCCAGTGAGATCAAACAGTGTGTAACCCGGTGCCCAGTGAATCAAACCGTGAGTAATCCTGGGGCCCAGTGAGAGCAGACATTGTGTAACCCGGGGGCCCAGTGAGATTAGACAGTGTGTAACCCGGAGGCCCAGTGAGATCAGACAGTGTGTAACCCGTGGCCCAGTGAATAAGACCGTGAGTAAATCGAGGGCCCAGTGAGATCAGACAGTGTGTAAACTGGGGTCCCAATGAGATCAGAGAGTGTGTAACCCGGGGGGCCAGTGAGTTCAGAATGGATGTAAACCAGCGGCCCAGTGAGATCAGACAGTGACTAACCCGGGGGGCCAGTGAGATCAGACAGTGTGTAACACTGGGGCTCAGTGAGATCAGACAGTTTTTAAGCCGGGGTCTCAGTGAGATCAGACAGTGTGTAACCCGGTGCCCAGTGAATCAGACCGTGAGTAACTCGGGGGCCCAGTGAGATCAGACAGTGTGTAAACGGGGGGCCCAGTGACATGAGACATCGTGTAAAATAGGGGACCAGTGAAACAGACCGTGAGTAACACGGGGGCCCAAAGAGATCAGAAAAAGTGTAACGCCGAGGCCGAGTGAGATCAGACAGTGTGTAACCCGGGGGCTCAGTGAGATCAGACAGTGCGTCACCCGGGGGCCTAGTGACATCAGACAGTGTGTAATCCTTGGGCCCAGTGAGATCAGACAGTGTGTAACCGGGGGGCCCAGTGAGATGAGACAGTGTGTAAAATAGGGTACCAGTGAAACAGACCGTGAGTAACCCGGGGGCCCAATGAGATCAGAAAATGTGTAACCCCGGGGTCGCGTGAGATCAAACAGTGTGTAAACCGGGGGCCCAGTGAGATCAGACAGTGTGTAACCGGGGGGCCCAGTGAGATGAGACAGTATGCAACCCAGGGGACCAGTGAGATCAGACAGTGTGTAACCAAGGAGCCCAGTGAGATCAGACCGTGAGTAAGCCGGGGGCCAAGTGAGATCAGACCGTGAGTAACTCGAGGGCCCAGTGAGATCAGACAGTGTGTAAACCGGGGTCCCAATGAGATCAGAGGGTGTGTAACCCAGGGGGCCAGTGAGTTCAGACCGGATGTAAACCAGCGGCCCAGTGAGATCAGACAATGTGTCACCCAAAAGCGCAGTGAGATCAGACAGTGACTAAACCTGGGGCCCAGTGAAATCAGACAGTGTGTAACACGTGGTCCCAGTGAGATTCGAGACTGTGTAAACAGGGGGCCCAATGAGATCAGACAGTGTGTAAGCCGGGCAGAATGGGCCCAGCGGGATCAGAAACTGTGTAACTCGGGTGCCCAGTGAGATTTGGCAGTGTGTATCGCAGGGGACCAGAAAGATCAGACAGTGTGTAACTCGGGGGCCCAGCGAGATCAGACAGTGACTAAACCTGGGGCCCAGTGAGATCAGACAGAGTGTAACACTGGGGCCCAGTGAGATCAAACAGTTTTTAACCCGGGGTCCCAGTGAGATCAGAGTGTGTAACCCGGTGCCCAGTGAATCAGACCATGACTAACCCGGGGGCCCAGTGAGATCAGACAGTGTGCAACACTGCGGTGTCAGTGAGATCAGAGAGTGTGTAACCCGGGGGCACACTGAGGACAGACAGTGTGTAATCGTAGGAAGGCAGAGAGATCAGACAGTGTGTAAACCCGGGGCCCAGAGAGATCAGACAGTGTGTAACACCGGGGCCCAGAGTGATCAGACAGTGTGTAACCCGGCGGGACAGGGAGATCTGACATTGTCTTAACCCGGGGAGAATGAGTCCAGTGAAATCAGACAGTGTCTTAACCCAGGCAGAATGGGCCCAGTGAGATCAGACACAGTGTATCCCGGGGAGGATTGGTTCAGTGAGATCAGACAGTGTGTTACCAAGGGAGGATGGGTCCAGTGAGATCAGACAGTGTGAAACCCGTGGAGGATGGGCCGAGTGAGGTCAGATTGTGTGTAACCCGGGAGCCCAGAGAGATCAGACAGTGTGAAACACGGGGGCCCAGTGAGATCAGACAGTTTTTAACCCGGGGTCCCAGTGAGTTCAGACAATGTATAACCCGGGGGCCCAGTGAGATTAGAAAGTGTGTAACCCGGGGGCGCAGTGAGATCAGACAGTGTGTAACCCGGGGCCCAGTGAATCAGACCGTGAGTAACCCGTGGGCCCAGTGAGTACCGATAGTGTGTAACCCGGGGGCACAGTGAGATTAGACAGTGTGTAACCCGGGGTGCAGTGAGATCAGACAGTGCGTAAGCCGGGGCCCAGTGAATCAGACCGTGAGTAACTCGAGGGCCCAGTGAGATCAGACAGTGTGTAACACGGGGGCCCAGTGAAATCAGGCAGTTTTTAAGCTGGGGTCCCAGTGAGATCAGACAGTGTGTAACCCGGGGCCCAGTGAATCAGACCGTGAGTAAGCCGGGGGCTCAATTAGATCAGAAAATGTGTAACCCCGAGGCCGAGTGAGATCAGACAGTGTGTAACGTGGGGGCCCAGTGAATCAGACCGTGAGTAACTCGAGGGCCCAGTGAGATCAGACAGTGTGTAACACGGGGGCCCAGTGAAATCAGGCAGTTTTTAAGCTGGGGTCCCAGTGAGATCAGACAGTGTGTAACCCGGGGCCAAGTGAATCAGACCGTGAGTAAGCCGGGAGCTCAATTAGATCAGAAAATGTGTAACGCCGAGGCCGAGTGAGATCAGACAGTGTGTAACGTGGGGGCCCAGTGAGATCAGACAGTGTGTCACCCGGGGGCCCAGTGAGATCAGAAAGTGTGTAACCCTGGGGCCCAGTGAGATCAGACAGTCTGTAATCTGGGATCCCAGTGAGATCAGAAAGTGTGTAAACCGGGGGCCCAGTGAGATCAGATAGTGTGTAACTCGGGGGCCCAGTGAGATCAAACAGTGTGTAACCGGGGGGCCCAGTGAGATGAGACAGTGTGTAACCCAGGGGACCAGTGAGATCAGACAGTGTGTAACCCGGGGGCCCAGTGAGATCAGACCGTGAGTAACCCGGGGGCCCAGTGAGAGCAGGCCCTGAGTAACTCGAGGGCCCAGTGACATCAGACAGTGTGTAAACCGGGGTCCCAATGAGATCAGAGAGTGTGTAACCCAGGGGGCCAGTGAGTCAGATCGGATGTAAACCAGCGGCCCAGTGTGATCAGACAGTGTGTCACCCATAAGCGCAGTGAGATCAGACAGTGACTAAACCTGGGGCCCAGTGAGATCAGACAGTGTGTAACCCGGGGGCCCAGTAAGATCAGACAATGAGTAACCCGGGCAGAATGGGCCCAGCGCGATCAGAAACTGTGTAACTCGGGTGGCCAGTGAGATTTGACAGTCTGTATCCCAGGGAACCAGAAAGATCAGACAGTGTGTAACTCGGGGGCCCAGTGAGATCGGACTGTATGTAAACCGGGGGCCCAATGAGATCAGAAAATGTGTAACCCCGGGGCTCAGTGAGATCAGACAGTGTGTAACCCGGGGGCCCAGTGAGATCAGACAGTATGTCCCCCGGGGGCCCAATGAGATCATACAGTGTGTCACCCGCGGGCCCATTGAGATGAGACAGTGTGTAACACTGCGGTGTCAGTGAGATCAGAGAGTGTGTAAACCGGCGGCCCACTGAGGACAGACAATGTGTAACCATAGGAATGCAGAGTGATCAGACAGTGTGTAACACCGGGGCACAGAGTGATCAGACAGTGGGTAACCCGGCGGGACAGGGAGATCGGACATTGTCTTACCCCGAGAAGAATGAGTCCAGTGAGATCAGAGAGTGTCTTAATCAAGGGAGAATGGGCCCAGTGAGAAAAGACACAGTTTATCCCGCGGAGGATTGGTTCACTGAGATCAGGCAGTGTGTAAACAAGGGAGGATGAACCCAGTGAGATCAAACAGTGTGAAACCCGGGGAGGATGGTCCGAGTGATGTCACAAAGTGTGTAACCATGGAGCACAGAGAGATCAGACAGTGTGTAACCCATAATCGCAGTGAGATCAGACAGTGACGAACCCGGGGACCCAGTGAGATCAGACAGTGTGTAACACGGGGGCCCACTGAGATCAGACAGTTTTTAACCCGGGGTCCCAGTGAGGTCAGACAGTGTGTAACGCGGATTCCAGTGAATCAGACCGTGATTCACCCTGAAGACCAGTGAGTTCAGACACTGTGTAACCCGGGGGCCCAGTGAGATTAGACAGTGTGTAACCCAGGGACCCAGTGAGATCAGAAAATGTGCAACCCAGGGGACCAGTGAGATCAGACAGTGAGTAACCCGGGGGCCCAGTGAGAGCAGGCCCTGAGTAACTCGAGGGCCCAGTGACATCAGACAGTGTGTAAACCGGGGTCCCAATGAGATCAGAGAGTGTGTAACCCAGGGGGCCAGTGAGTCAGATCGGATGTAAACCAGCGGCCCAGTGTGATCAGACAGTGTGTCACCCATAAGCGCAGTGAGATCAGACAGTGACTAAACCTGGGGCCCAGTGAGATCAGACAGTGTGTAACCCGGGGGCCCAGTAAGATCAGACAATGAGTAACCCGGGCAGAATGGGCCCAGCGCGATCAGAAACTGTGTAACTCGGGTGGCCAGTGAGATTTGACAGTCTGTATCCCAGGGAACCAGAAAGATCAGACAGTGTGTAACTCGGGGGCCCAGTGAGATCGGACTGTATGTAAACCGGGGGCCCAATGAGATCAGAAAATGTGTAACCCCGGGGCTCAGTGAGATCAGACAGTGTGTAACCCGGGGGCCCAGTGAGATCAGACAGTATGTCCCCCGGGGGCCCAATGAGATCATACAGTGTGTCACCCGCGGGCCCATTGAGATGAGACAGTGTGTAACACTGCGGTGTCAGTGAGATCAGAGAGTGTGTAAACCGGCGGCCCACTGAGGACAGACAATGTGTAACCATAGGAATGCAGAGTGATCAGACAGTGTGTAACACCGGGGCACAGAGTGATCAGACAGTGGGTAACCCGGCGGGACAGGGAGATCGGACATTGTCTTACCCCGAGAAGAATGAGTCCAGTGAGATCAGAGAGTGTCTTAATCAAGGGAGAATGGGCCCAGTGAGAAAAGACACAGTTTATCCCGCGGAGGATTGGTTCACTGAGATCAGGCAGTGTGTAAACAAGGGAGGATGAACCCAGTGAGATCAAACAGTGTGAAACCCGGGGAGGATGGTCCGAGTGATGTCACAAAGTGTGTAACCATGGAGCACAGAGAGATCAGACAGTGTGTAACCCATAATCGCAGTGAGATCAGACAGTGACGAACCCGGGGACCCAGTGAGATCAGACAGTGTGTAACACGGGGGCCCACTGAGATCAGACAGTTTTTAACCCGGGGTCCCAGTGAGGTCAGACAGTGTGTAACGCGGATTCCAGTGAATCAGACCGTGATTCACCCTGAAGACCAGTGAGTTCAGACACTGTGTAACCCGGGGGCCCAGTGAGATTAGACAGTGTGTAACCCAGGCACCCAGTGAGATCAGAAAATGTGCAACCCGTGGCCCATGGAATCAGACCGTGAGTAACCCGAGAGCCCAGTGAGATCAGACAGTGTGTAACCCTGGGGCCCAGTGAGATCAGACAGTCTGTAATCTGGGGGCCCAGTGAGATCAGAAAGTGTGTAAACCGGGGGCCCAGTGAGATCAGACAGTGTGTAACTCGAGGGTCCAGTTAGATCAGACAGTGTGTAACCGGGGGGCCCAGTGAGATGAGACAGTGTGTAACCCAGGGGACGAGTGAGATCAGACAGTGTGTAACCCGGGGGCCCAGTGAGATCAGACCGTGAATAACTCGAGGGCCCAGTGAGATCAGACAGTGTGTAAAATGGGGTCCCAATGAGATCAGAGAGTGTGCAACCCTGCGGGCCAGTGAGTTTAGACCGGATGTAAACCAGCGGCCCAATGAGATCAGACAGTGTGTCACCCTTAAGCGCAGTGAGATCAGACAGTGACTAAACCTGGGGCTCAGTGAGATCAGACATTGTGCAACACGGGGGCCCAGTGAGATCAGACAGTTTTTAACCCGAGGTCCCAGTGAGATCAGAGAGTGTGTAACCCGGGGCCCAGTGAATCAGACCGTGAATCACCCGGGGGCCCAGTGATATCAGACAGTGTGTAACCTGGTAGCCCAGTGAGATTAGAGAGTGTGTAAACCGGGGGCCCAGTGACATGAGACAGTGTGTAACCCGGGCAGAATGGGCCCAGCGCGATCAGAAACTGTGCAACTCGGGTGCCCAGTGAGATTTGACAGTTTGTATCCCAGGGGACCAGAAAGATCAGACAGTGTGTAACTCGGGGGCCCAGTGAGATCGGACTGTGTGCAAACCGGAGGCCCAATGAGATCAGAGAGTGTGTAACCCTGGGGCACAGTGACATCAGACAGTGTGTAAGTTGGGGGGCCAATGAGATCAGAAAATGTGTAACCCCGGGACTCAGTGAGATCAGAGAGTGTGTAACCCGGGGGCCCAGTGAGATTCGAGACTGTGTAAACCGGGGGCCCAGTGAGATCAGACAGTGTGTAAGCCGGGCAGAATGGGCCCAGCGCGATCAGAAACTGTGTAACTCGGGTGCCCAGTGAGATTTGACAGCCTGTATCCCAGGGGACCAGAAAGATCAGACAGTGTGTAACTCGGCGGCCCAGTGAGATCGGACTGCGTGTAAACCGGGGGCCCAATGAGATCAGACAGTGTGTAACCCGGCGGGACAGGGAGATCGGACATTGTCTTAACCCGAGAAGAATGAGTCCAGTGAGATCAGACAGTGTCTTAACCCAGGGAGAATGGGTCCAGTGAGATAAGACACAGTTTATCCCGGGGAGGATTGGTTCACTGAGATCAGGCAGTGTGAAACCCGGGGAGGATGGGCCGGGTGAGGTCACATTGTGTGTAACCCGGGAGCACAGTGAGATCAGACAGTGTGTGACCAATAATCGCAGTGAGATCAGACAGTGACGAACCCGGGGACCCAGTGAGATCAGACAGAGTGTAACACGGGGGCCCACTGAGATCAGACAGTTTTTAACCCGGGGTCCCAGTAAGGTCAGACAGTGTGTCACGCGGGTCCCAGTGAATCAGACCGTGAGTCACCCGGAAGCCCAGTGAGTTCAGACAGTGTGTAGCCCGGGGGCCCAGTGAGATTAGACAGTGTGTAACCCAGGGGCCCAGTGAGATCAGACAGTGTGTAACCCGTAGCCCATGGAATCAGACCGTGAGTAACCCGGGGGCCCAGTGAGATCAGAGAGTGTGTAACCCTGGGGCCCAGTGAGATCAGACAGTGTGTAACTCGGGGGTCCAGTGAGATCAGACAGTGTCTAACCGGAGGGCCCAGTGAGATGAGACAGTGTGTAACCCAGGGGACCAGTGAGATCAGACAGTGTGTAACCCGGGGGCCCAGTGAGATCAGACCGTGAGTAACTCGAGGGCCCAGTGAGATCACACAGTGTGTAAAACGGGGTCCCAATGAGATCAGAGAGTGTGTAACCCAGGGGGCCAGTGAGTTCAGACCGGATGTAAACCAGCGGCCCAATGAGATCAGACAGTGTGTCACCCTTAAGCGCAGTGAGATCAGACAGTGACTAAACCTGGGGCTCAGTGAGATCAGGCAGTGTGCAACACGGGGGCCCAGTGAGATCAGACAGTGTGCAACACGGGGACCCAGTGAGATCAGACAGTGTGTAACCCGGCGCCCAGTGAGATCAGACAGTTTTTAACCCGAGGTCCCAGTGAGATCAGACAGTGTGTAACCCGGGGCCCAGTGAATCAGACCGTGAGTCAACCAGGGGCCCAGTTAGATCAGACAGTGTGTAACCTGGGGGCCCAGTGAGATTAGAGAGTGTGTAAACCGGGGGCCCAGTGAGATCAGACAGTGTGTAACCCGGGCAGAATGGGCCCAGCGCGATCAGTAACTGTGTAACTCGGGTGCGCAGTGAGATTTGACATTGTGTATCCCAGGGGACCAGAAAGATCAGACAGTGTGTAACTCGGCCGCCCAGTGAGATCGGACTGTGTGAAAACGAGGGGCGCAATGAGATCAGAGAGTGTGTAAACCTGGGGCCCAGTGACATCAGACAGTGTGTAAGTTGGGGGGCCAATGAGAACAGAAAATGTGTAACCCCGGGACTCAGTGAGATCAGACAGTGTGTAACCCGGGGGCCCAGTGAGATTCGAGACTGTGTAAACCGGGGGCCCAGTGAGATCAGACAGTGTGTAAGCCGGGCAGAATGGGCCCAGCTCGATCAGAAACTGTGTAACTCGGGTGCCCAGTGAGATTTGACAGTGTGTATCCCAGGGGACCAGAAAGATCAGACAGTGTGTAACTCGGCGGCCCAGTGAAATCGGACTGCGTGTAAACTGGGGGCCCAATGAGATCAGAGAGTGTGTAACCCTGGGGCCCTGTGACATCAGACAGTGTGTAAACCGGGGGCCCAATGAGATCAGAGAGTGTGTAACCCTGGTGCCCAGAGAGATCAGACAGTGTGTAACCCGGCGGGACAGGGAGATCTGACATTGTCTTAACCCGGGGAGAATGAGTCCAGTAAGATCAGACAGTCTCTTAACCAAGGGAGAATGGGCCCAGTGAGATCAGACACAGTGTAACCCGGGAGGATTGGTTCAGTGAGATCAGAAAGTGTGCAACCAAGGGAGGATGTGTCCAGTGAGATCAGACAGTGTGAATCCCGGGGAGGATGGGCCGAGTGAGGTCAGATTGTGTGTAACCCGGGAGCCCAGAGAGATCAGACAGTGTGTAACCCATAATGGCAGTGAGATCAGACAGTGACTAACCCGGGCGACAAGTGAGATCAGACAGTGTGAAACACGGGGGCCCAGTGAGATCAGACAGTTTTCAACCCGGGGTCCCAGTGAGGTCAGACAGTGTGTAACCGGGGGCCCAGTGAGATTAGACAGTGTTTAACCCGGGGGCCCAGTGAGATCAGGCAATGTGTAACCCGGTGCCCAATGAATCAGACCGTGAGTAACCCGTGGACCCAGTGAGTACAGACAGTGTGTAACCCGGGGCCCATTGAGATTAGACAGTGTGTAACACTACGGTGTCAGTGAGATCGGAGCGTGTGTAAACATGCGGCCCACTGAGGACAAACAGTGTGTAACCATAGGAACGCAGAGAGATCAGATAGTGTGTAACACCGGGGCCCAGAGTGATCAGACAGTGTGTAACCCGGCGGGACAGGGAGATCGGACATGGTCTTAACCCGGGAAGAATGAGTCCAGTGAGATCAGACAGTGTCTTAACCCAGGGAGAATGGGCCCAGTGATATCAGACACAGTGTATCCCGAGGAGGATTGGTTCACAGAGATCAGGCAGTGTGTAAACAAGGGAGATGAACCCAGTGAGATCAGACAGTGTGAAACCCGGGGAGGATGGGCCGAGTGAGGTCACATTGTGTGTAACCCGGGAGCCCAGAGAGATCAGACAGTGTGTAACCCATAATCGCAGTGAGATCAGACAGTGACGAACCCGGGGACCTTGTGAGATCAGACGGTGTGTAACACGGGTGCCCATTGAGATCAGACAGTTTTTAACTCGGGGTCCCAGTGAGGTCAGACAGTTTGTGACGCGGGTCCTAGTGAATCAGACCGTGTGTCACCCGGAAGCCCAGTGAGTTCAGACAGTGTGTAACCCGGGTGCCCAGTGAGATTATACAGTGTGTAACCCAGGGGCCCAGTGAGATCAGACAGTGTGCAACCCTGGGGCCCAGTGAGATCAGACAGTCTGTAATCTGGGAGCCCAGTTAGATCAGAAAGTGTGTAACCCGGGGCCAAGTGAATCAGACCGTGAGTCACCCGGGGGCCCAGTGTGATCAGACAGTGTGTAACCTGGGGGCCCAGTGAGATTAGAGAGTTTGTAAACCGGGGGCCCAGTGAGATCAGACAGTGTGTAACCCGGGCAGAATGGGCCCAGCGCGATCAGAAACTGTGTAACTCGGGTGCCCAGTGAGATTTGACAGTGTGTATCCCAGGGGAGGGGCAAGAAAGATCAGACAATGTGTAACTCGGGGGCCCAGTGAGATCGGTCTGTGTATAAAACTGGGGCCCAATGAGATCAGAGAGTGTGTAACCCTGCGGCCCAGTGACATCAGACAGTGTGTAAGTTGGGGGCCCAATGAGATCAGAAAATGTGTAACCCCGGGACTCAGTGAGATCAGACAGGGTGTCACCCGGGGGCCCAATGAGATCATACAGTGTGTAACCCGCGGCCCTTTGAGAACAGACAGTGTGTAACACTGCGTTGTCAGTGAGATCAGAGATTGTGTAACCCGGGGGCCCACTGAGGACAGACAGTGTGTAACCCGAGCAGAATGGGCCCAGCGCGATCAGAAACTGTGTAACTCGGGTGCCCAGTGAGATTTGACAGTTTGTATCCCAGGGGATCAGAAAGATCAGAGAGTGTGAGGAGGACACAAACAACCTTCCGGATATAAAAGGTGTCGGAAGGTCTAGTAAGGAGGAGGAACTGAGGGAAATCTTTATTAGTCGGGATATTGTGTTAGGGAAATTCATGGGATTGAAGGCCGATAAATCCCCAGGGCCTGATGGACTGCATCCCAGAGTGCTTAAGGAGATGGCCTTGGAAATAGTCGATGCATTGACAGTCATTTTCCAACATTCCATTGACTCTGGATCAGTTCCTATGGAGTGGAGTGTAGCCAATGTAACCCCACTTTTTAAAAAAGAAGGGATAGAGAAAACAGGGAATTATAGACCGGTAAGCCTGACATCGGTAGTGGGTAAAATGATGAAATCAATTATTAAGGATGATATAGCAGTGCGGTGTGGTATATTTGGACTTTCAGAAGGCTTTCGACCAGGTCCCACAAAAGAGATTAATGTGCAAAGTTAAACACATGGGATAGGGGATAGTGTGCTGACATGGATTGAGAACTGGTTGTCAGACAGGAAGCAAAGAGTAATACTAAATGGGGACTTTTCAGAATGGAAGGCAGTGACTAGTGGGCTACCGCAAGCTTCTGTGCTGGGGCCCCAGCTGTTTTCTCTGTACATTAATGATTCAGACGAGGAGATTAAATGTAGTATCTCCAAATTTGCGGATGACACTAAGTTGGGTGGCAGTGTGAGCTGCGAGGAGGATGCTATGAGGCAGCAGAGCGACTTGGATAGGTTAGGTGAGTGGGCAAATGCATGGCAGATGAACTATAATGTGGATAAATAGAGGTTATCCACTTTGCTGGTAAAAACAGAGAGACAGACTATTATCTGAATGGTGACAGATTAGGAAAAGGGGAGGTGCAAAGAGACCTGGGTGTCATGGTACATCAGTCATTGAAGGTTGGCATGCAGGTACAGCAAGCGGTTAAGAATGCAAATGGCATGTTGGCCTTCATAGCGAGGGGATTTGAGTACAGGGGCAGGGAGGTGTTGCTACAGTTGTACAGGGCCTTGGTAAGGCCAAACCTGGAGTACTGTGTACAGTTTTGGTCTCCTAACCTGAGGAAGGACATTCTTGCTATTGAGGGCGTGCAGCGAAGGTTCACCAGACTGATTCCCGGGATGGCGGGACTCACCTATCAAGAAAGACTGGATCAACTGGGCTTGTATTCACTGGAGTTCAGAAGAATGAGAGGGGACCTCATAGAAAAGTTTAAAATTCTGACGGGGTTAGACAGGTTAGATGCAGGAAGAATGCTCCCAATGTTGGGGAAGGCCAGAACCAGGGGACACAGTCTAAGGATAAGGGGGAAGCCATTTAGGACCGAGATGAGGAGGAATTTCTTCACCCAGAGAGTGGTGAACCTGTGGAATTCTCTACCACAGAAAGTTGTTGAGGCCAATTCACCAAATATATTCAAAAAGGAGTTAGATGAAGTCCTTACGACTAGGGGAATCAAGGGGTATGGTGAGAAAGCACGAATGGGGTACTGAAGTTGCATGTTAAGCCATGAACTCATTGAATGTCGGTGCAGGCTAGAGGGGGGAATGGCCTACTCCTGCAATTATTTTCTATGCTTCTATGTTTCTATGAACGCAGAGAGATCAGACAGTGTGTAACCCCGTGGCCCAGTGAGTCAGACCGTGAGTAACTCGAGGGCCCAGTGAGATCAGACAGTGTGTAACCCAGGGGCCCAGTGAGATCAGACAGTGTGCAACCCAGGGGGCCAGTGAGATCAGACCGGATGTAATCTGGGAGCCCAGTTAGATCAGAAAGTGTGTAAACCGGGGGCCCAGTGAGATCAGACAGTGTGTAACTCGGGGGTCCAGTGAGATCAGACAATGTGTAACCGGGGGGCCCAGTGAGATGAGACAGTGTGTAACCCAGGGGACCAGTGAGATCAGACAGTGTGTAACCCGGGGGCCCAGTGAGATCAAACCGTGAGTAACTCGAGGGCCCAGTGAGATCAGACAGTGTGTAAAACGGGGTCCCAATGAGATCAGAAAGTGTGCAACCCAGGGGGCCAGTGAGTTCAGACCGGATGTAAACCAGCGGCCCAATGAGATCAGACAGTGTGTCACCCTTAAGCGCAGTGAGATCAGACAGTGACTAAACGTGGGGCTCAGTGAGATCAGGCAGTCTGCAACACGGGGGCCCAGTGAGATCAGACAGTTTTTAACCCGAAGTCCCAGTGAGATCAGACAGTGTGTAACCCGGGGCCAAGTGAATCAGACCGTGAGTCACCCGGGGGCCCAGTGTGATCAGACAGTGTGTAACCTGGGGGCCCAGTGAGATTAGAGAGTGTGTAAACCGGGGGCCCAGTGAGATCAGACAGTGTGTAACCCGGGCAGAATGGGCCCAGCGCGATCAGAAACTGTGTAACTCGGGTGCCCAGTGAGATTTGACAGTGTGTATCCCAGGGGAGGGGCAAGAAAGATCAGACAGTGTGTAACTCGGGGGCCCAGTGAGATCGGTCTGTGTGTAAAACTGGGGCCCAATGAGATCAGAGAGTGTGTAACCCTGGGGCCCAGTGACATCAGACAGTGTGTAAGTAGGGGGCCCAATGAGATCAGAAAATGTGTAACCCCGGGACTCAGTGAGATCAGACAGGGTGTCACCCGGGGGCCCAATGAGATCATACAGTGTGTAACCCGGGGCCCTTTGAGAACAGACAGTGTGTAACACTGCGTTGTCAGTGAGATCAGAGATTGTGTAACCCGGGGGCCCACTGAGGACAGACAGTGTGTAACCCGGGCAGAATGGGCCCAGCGCGATCAGAAACTGTGTAACTCGGGTGCCCAGTGAGATTTGACAGTGTGTATCCCAGGGGATCAGAAAGATCAGAGAGTGTGAGGAGGACACAAACAACCTTCCGGATATAAAAGGTGTCGGAAGGTCTAGTAAGGAGGAGGAACTGAGGGAAATCTTTATTCGTCGGGATATTGTGTTGGGGAAATTCATGGGATTGAAGGCCGATAAATCCCCAGGGCGTGATGGACTGCATCCCAGAGTGCTTAAGGAGATGGCCTTGGAAATAGTCGATGCATTGACAGTCATTTTCCAACATTCCATTGACTCTGGATCTGTTCCTATGGAGTGGAGTGTAGCCAATGTAACCCCACTTTTAAAAAAAGAGGGATAGAGAAAACAGGGAATTATAGACCGGTAAGCCTGACATCGGTAGTGGGTAAAATGATGGAATCAATTATTAAGGATGATATAGCAGTGCAGTGTGGTATATTTGGACTTTCATAAGGCTTTCGACCAGGTCCCACAAAAGAGATTAATGTGCAAAGTTAAAGCACATGGGATAGGGGATAGTGTGCTGACATGGATTGAGAACTGGTTGTCAGACAGGAAGCAAAGAGTAATACTAAATGGGGACTTTTCAGAATGGCAGGCAGTGACTAGTGGGCTACCGCAAGCTTCTGTGCTGGGTCCCCAGCTGTTTCCACTGTACATTAATGATTCAGACGAGGAGATTAAATGTAGTATCTCCAAATTTGCGGATGACACTAAGTTGGGTGGCAGTGTGAGCTGCGAGGAGGATGCTATGAGGCAGCAGAGCGACTTGGATAGGTTAGGTGAGTGGGCAAATGCATGGCAGATGAACTATAATGTGGATAAATATGAGGTTATCCACTTTGGTGGTAAAAACAGAGAGACAGACTATTATGTGAATGGTGACAGATTAGGAAAAGGGGAGGTGCAAAGAGACCTGGGTGTCATGGTACATCAGTCATTGAAGGTTGGCATGCAGGTTCAGCAGGCGGTTAAGAATGCAAATGGCATGTTGGCCTTCCTAGCGAGGGGATTTGAGTACAGGGGCAGGGAGGTGTTGCTACAGTTGTACAGGGCCTTGGTAAGGCCACACCTGGAGTACTGTGTACAGTTTTGGTCTCCTAACCTGAGGAAGGACATTCTTGCTATTGAGGTCGTGCAGCGAAGGTTCACCAGACTGATTCCCGGGATGGCGGGACTGACCTATCAAGAAAGACTGGATCAACTGGGCTTGTATTCACTGGAGTTCAGAAGAATGAGAGGGGACCTCATGGGAAAGTTTAAAATTCTGACGGGGTTAGACAGGTTAGATGCAGGAAGAATGCTCCCAATGTTGGGGAAGGCCAGAACCAGGGGACACAGTCTAAGGATAAGGGGGAAGCCATTTAGGACCGAGATGAGGAGGAATTTCTTCACCCAGAGAGTGGTGAACCTGTGGAATTCTCTACCACAGAAAGTTGTTGAGGCCAATTCACCAAATATATTCAAAAAGGAGTTAGATGAAGTCCTTACGACTAGGGGAATCAAGGGGTATGGTGAGAAAGCACGAATGGGGTACTGAAGTTGCATGTTAAGCCATGAACTCATTGAATGTCGGTGCAGGCTAGAAGGGCCGAATGGCCTACTCCTGCAATTATTTTCTATGCTTCTATGTTTCTATGAACGCAGAGAGATCAGACAGTGTGTAACCCGGCGGGACAGGGAGATCGGCCATTGTCTTAACCCGGGTAGAATTAGTCCAGTGAGATCAGACAGTGTCTTAACCCAGGGAGAATGGGCCCAGTGAGATCAGACACAGTGTATCCCGGGGAGGATTGGTTCAGTGAGATCAGACGGTGTGTAACCAAGAGAGGATGGGTCCTGTGAGATCAGACAGTGTGAAACCCGGGGAGGATGGGCCGAATGAGGACAGATTGTGTGTAAGCCGAAAGCCCAGAGAGATCAGAGAGTGTGTAACCCATAATCGCAGTGAAATCAGACAGTGACTAACCCGGGGGCCCGTGAGATCAGACATTTTTTAAGCAGGGGTGCCAGTGAGGTCAGACAGTGTGTAACCCGGTACCCAGTGAATCAGACCGTGAGTAACCCGGGGGCCCAGTGAGTTCAGACAGTGATTAACCCGGGGGCCCAGTGAGATTAGACAGTGTGTAACCGGCGGGCCCAGTGAGATCAGACAGTGTGTAACCCGGGGCCCAGTGAATCAGACCGTGAGTAACCGGGGGGCCCAGTGAGATCAGAGAGTGTATAAACCTGGGGCCCAGTGAGATTAGTCCGTGAGTAAGTCGAGGGCCCAGTGAGATCAGACAATGTGTAAACCGGGGTCCGAATGAGATCAGAGAGTGTGTAACCCGGGGGGCCTGTGAGATCAGACCGGATGTCAACCAGCGGCCCAGTGAGATCAGACTGTGTGTCACTCATAAGCGCAGTGAGATCAGACAGTGTCTAACCCGGGGGCCCAGTGAGATCAGACAGTGTGTAACACGGGGGCCCAGTGAGATCAGACAGTTTTTTACCCGGGGTCCCAGTGAGATCAGACAGTGTGTAACCCGGGGCCCAGTGAATCAGACCGTGAGTAACCCGGGGGTCCAATGAGATCAGAAAATGTGTAACCTCGGGGGCGAGTGAGATCAGACAGTATGTGACCCGGGGGCCCAGTGAGATCAGACAGTGTGTAACCCTGGTGCCCAGTTAGATCAGACAGTCTGTAATCTGGGGGCCCAGTGAGATCAGAAAGTGTGTAAACCAGGGGCCCAGTTAGATCAGACAGTGTGTAACTCGGGGTCCCAGTGAGATCAGACAGTGTGTAACCGGGGGGCCCAGTGAAATCAGACAGTGTGAAACCCGGGGGCCCCGTGAGATAAGACAGTGTGTAACCCGGGGGCCCAGTGAGTTCAGACCGTATGTAAACCATCGGCCCAGTGAGATCAGACAGTGTGTAACCCGGGAGCCCAGTGAGATCAGACAGTGTGTAAACAGGGGCACAGTGAGATCAGACAGTGTGTAACCCGGGGGCCCAGTGAAATCAGAGAGTATGTAAACCGGGGGCCCATGTGAGATCAGACAGTGTGTAACCCGAGCAGAATTGGCCCAGCACGATCAGAAAGTGTGTAACTCGGGTGCACAATGACATCAGACAGTGTGTAAACCGGGGCCCCAATGAGATCAGAAAATGTGTAACCCCGGGGCCGAGTGAGATCAGACAGTGTGTCACCCGGGGGCCCAGTGAGATCACACAGTGTGTAACCCTGGGGCCCAGTGAGATCAGAAAGTGTGTAAACCGTGGGCCCAGTGAGATCAGACAGTGTGTAACTCGGGGGCCCAGTGAGATTAGACAGTGTGTAACCGGGGGGCCCAGTGAGATCAGACAGTGTGTAACCCGGGGGCCCAGTGAGATCAGACAGTGTGTAACCCGGGGCCCAGTGAATCAGACTGTGAGTAACATAGGGGCCCAGTGAGATAAGTCAGTGTGTAACCGGGGGCCCAGTGAGATTAGACAGTGTGTAAGCCGGGGGCCCAGTGAGACCAGACAGTGCGTAACCCGCTGGCCCAGTGAGATCAGACAGTGTGTAACTCGGGGGCCCAGTGAGATTAGACAGTGTGTAACCGGGGGGCCCAGTGATATCAGACAGTGTGTAACCCGGGGGCCCAGTGAGATCAGACAGTGTGTAACCCGGGGCCCAGTGAATCAGACTGTGAGTAACATAGGGGCCCAGTGAGATAAGTCAGTGTGTAACCCGGGGGCCCAGTGAGATTAGACAGTGTGTAACCCGGGGGCCCAGTGAGATCAGACAGTGCGTAACCCGCTGGCCCAGTGAGATCAGACACTGTATAATTCAGGGGCCCACTGAGATAGAGAATGTGTAATCCGGGGATGGACGCAGTGAGTTCAGACACGATGTAACTCGGGGGCCCAGTGAGATCAGACAGTTTTTAACCCGGAGTCCCCGTGAGATCAGACAGTGTGTAACCCGGGGCCCAGTGAATCAGACCGTGAGTAACCCGGGGGCCCAGTGAGATCAGACAGTGTGAAAGTGGGGGGCCAGTGAGATTCGAGAGTGTGTAAACCAGGGGCCCATTGATATCAGACAGTGTGTAACCCGGGAAGAGTGGCCCAGCGCGATCAGAAACTGTGTAAATCGGGTCCCAATGAGATTTGACAGTGTGTATCCCAGGGGACCAGACAAGTGTGTAACTTGGCGGGACAGGGAGATCTGACATTGTCTTAACCCGGGGACAATGAGTCCAGTGAAATCAGACAGTGTCTTAACACAGGGAGAATGGGCCCAGTGAGATCAGGCACAGTGTATCCCAGGGAGGATTGGTTCAGTGAGATAAGACAGTGTGTAACCAAGGGAGGATTGGTCCAGTGAGATCAGACAATGTGTAAACCGGGGTCCGAATGAGATCAGAGAGTGTGTAACCAGGGGGGCCTGTGAGATCAGACCGGATGTCAACCAGCGGCCCAGTGAGATCAGACTGTGTGTCACTCATAAGCGCAGTGAGATCAGACAGTGTCTAACCCGGGGGCCCAGTGAGATCAGACAGTGTGTAACACGGGGGCCCAGTGAGATCAGACAGTTTTTTACCCGGGGTCCCAGTGAGATCAGACAGTGTGTAACCCGGGGCCCAGTGAATCAGACCGTGAGTAACCCGGGGGTCCAATGAGATCAGAAAATGTGTAACCTCGGGGGCGAGTGAGACCAGACAGTATGTGACCCGGGGGCCCAGTGAGATCAGACAGTGTGTAACCCTGGTGCCCAGTTAGATCAGACAGTCTGTAATCTGGGGGCCCAGTGAGATCAGAAAGTGTGTAAACCAGGGGCCCAGTTAGATCAGACAGTGTGTAACTCGGGGGCCCAGTGAGATTAGACAGTGTGTAACCGGGGGGCCCAGTGAGATCAGACAGTGTGTAACCCGGGGGCCCAGTGAGATCAGACAGTGTGTAACCCGGGGCCCAGTGAATCAGACTGTGAGTAACATAGGGGCCCAGTGAGATAAGTCAGTGTGTAACCCGGGGGCCCAGTGAGATTAGACAGTGTGTAACCCGGGGGCCCAGTGAGATCAGACAGTGCGTAACCCGCTGGCCCAGTGAGATCAGACAGTGTATAATTCAGGGGCCCACTGAGATAGAGTGTGTGTAATCCGGGGATGGACGCAGTGAGTTCAGACACGATGTAACTCGGGGGCCCAGTGAGATCAGACAGTTTTTAACCCGGAGTCCCCGTGAGATCAGACAGTGTGTAACCCGGGGCCCAGTGAATCAGACCGTGAGTAACCCGGGGGCCCAGTGAGATCAGACAGTGTGAAAGTGGGGGGCCAGTGAGATTCGAGAGTGTGTAAACCAGGGGCCCATTGATATCAGACAGTGTGTAACCCGGGAAGAGTGGCCCAGCGCGATCAGAAACTGTGTAAATCGGGTCCCAATGAGATTTGACAGTGTGTATCCCAGGGGACCAGACAAGTGTGTAACTTGGCGGGACAGGGAGATCTGACATTGTCTTAACCCGGGGACAATGAGTCCAGTGAAATCAGACAGTGTCTTAACACAGGGAGAATGGGCCCAGTGAGATCAGGCACAGTGTATCCCAGGGAGGATTGGTTCAGTGAGATAAGACAGTGTGTAACCAAGGGAGGATTGGTCCAGTGAGATCAGACAATGTGTAAACCGGGGTCCGAATGAGATCAGAGAGTGTGTAACCAGGGGGGCCTGTGAGATCAGACCGGATGTCAACCAGCGGCCCAGTGAGATCAGACTGTGTGTCACTCATAAGCGCAGTGAGATCAGACAGTGTCTAACCCGGGGGCCCAGTGAGATCAGACAGTGTGTAACACGGGGGCCCAGTGAGATCAGACAGTTTTTTACCCGGGGTCCCAGTGAGATCAGACAGTGTGTAACCCGGGGCCCAGTGAATCAGACCGTGAGTAACCCGGGGGTCCAATGAGATCAGAAAATGTGTAACCTCGGGGGCGAGTGAGACCAGACAGTATGTGACCCGGGGGCCCAGTGAGATCAGACAGTGTGTAACCCTGGTGCCCAGTTAGATCAGACAGTCTGTAATCTGGGGGCCCAGTGAGATCAGAAAGTGTGTAAACCAGGGGCCCAGTTAGATCAGACAGTGTGTAACTCGGGGTCCCAGTGAGATCAGACAGTGTGTAACCGGGGGGCCCAGTGAAATCAGACAGTGTGAAACCCGGGGGCCCCGTGAGATAAGACAGTGTGTAACCCGGGGGCCCAGTGAGTTCAGACCGTATGTAAACCATCGGCCCAGTGAGATCAGACAGTGTGTAACCCGGGAGCCCAGTGAGATCAGACAGTGTGTAAACAGGGGCACAGTGAGATCAGACAGTGTGTAACCCGGGGGCCCAGTGAAATCAGAGAGTGTGTAAACCGGGGGCCCATGTGAGATCAGACAGTGTGTAACCCGAGCAGAATTGGCCCAGCACGATCAGAAAGTGTGTAACTCGGGTGCACAATGACATCAGACAGTGTGTAAACCGGGGCCCCAATGAGATCAGAAAATGTGTAACCCCGGGGCCGAGTGAGATCAGACAGTGTGTCACCCGGGGGCCCAGTGAGATCACACAGTGTGTAACCCTGGGGCCCAGTGAGATCAGAAAGTGTGTAAACCGTGGGCCCAGTGAGATCAGACAGTGTGTAACTCGGGGGCCCAGTGAGATTAGACAGTGTGTAACCGGGGGGCCCAGTGAGATCAGACAGTGTGTAACCCGGGGGCCCAGTGAGATCAGACAGTGTGTAACCCGGGGCCCAGTGAATCAGACTGAGAGTAACATAGGGGCCCAGTGAGATCAGACAGTGTGTAACCCGGGGGCCCAGTGAGATCAGACAGTGTGTAACCCGGGGCCCAGTGAATCAGACTGTGAGTAACATAGGGGCCCAGTGAGATAAGTCAGTGTGTAAGCCGGGGGCCCAGTGAGATTAGAGAGTGCGTAACCCGCTGGCCCAGTGAGATCAGACAGTGTATAATTCAGGGGCCCACTGAGATAGAGAGTGTGTAATCCGGGGATGGACGCAGTGAGTTCAGACACGATGTAACTCGGGGGCCCAGTGAGATCAGACAGTTTTTAACCCGGAGTCCCCGTGAGATCAGACAGTGTGTAACCCGGGGCCCAGTGAGATCAGAAAGTGTGTAAACCGTGGGCCCAGTGAGATCAGACAGTGTGTAACTCGGGGGCCCAGTGAGATTAGACAGTGTGTAACCGGGGGGCCCAGTGAGATCAGACAGTGTGTAACCCGGGGGCCCAGTGAGATCAGACAGTGTGTAACCCGGGGCCCAGTGAATCAGACTGAGAGTAACATAGGGGCCCAGTGAGATCAGACAGTGTGTAACCCGGGGGCCCAGTGAGATCAGACAGTGTGTAACCCGGGGCCCAGTGAATCAGACTGTGAGTAACATAGGGGCCCAGTGAGATAAGTCAGTGTGTAAGCCGGGGGCCCAGTGAGATTAGAGAGTGCGTAACCCGCTGGCCCAGTGAGATCAGACAGTGTATAATTCAGGGGCCCACTGAGATAGAGAGTGTGTAATCCGGGGATGGACGCAGTGAGTTCAGACACGATGTAACTCGGGGGCCCAGTGAGATCAGACAGTTTTTAACCCGGAGTCCCCGTGAGATCAGACAGTGTGTAACCCGGGGCCCAGTGAATCAGACCGTGAGTAACCCGGGGGCCCAGTGAGATCAGACAGTGTGAAACCCGGGGAGGATGGGCCGAGTGATGTCAGATTGTGTGTAACCCGGGAGCCCAGAGAGATCAGACAGTGTGTAACACATAATCGCAGTGAGATCAGACAGTGACTAACCCGGGGGCCCAGTGAGATCAGACTGTGTGTAAAACGGGGGCCCAGTGAGATCAGACAGTTTTTAACCGGGGTCCCAGTGAGATCATACAGTGTGTAACACGGGGCCCAGTGAATCAGACCGTGAGTAACCCGTTGGCCCAGTGTGATCAGACAGTGTGTAAGCCGGGAGCCCAGTGAGATTCGAGAGTGTGTAAACCGGGGGCCCAGTGAGATCAGACAGTGTGTAACCCGGGCAGAATGGGCCCAGCGCGATCAGAAACTGTGTAACTCGGGTCCCAATGAGATTTGACAGTGTGTATCCCAGGGGACCAGAATGATCAGACAGTGTGTAACAGCGGGGGCCAGTGAGAGCAGACAGTGTGTAAACCGGGGGCCCAATGAGATCAGAGAGTGTGTAACCCTGGGGCCCAGTGACATCAGACAGTGTGTAAACCGGGGGCCCAATGAGATCAGAAAATGTGTAACCCCGGGGCCCAGTGAGATCAGAATGTGTGTAACCCGGGGGCCCAGTGAGAGCAGACAGTGTGTCACACGGGGGTCCAATGAGATCATACAGTGTGTAACCCGTGGGCCCATTAAGATCAGGCAGTGTGTAACACTGCGGTGTCAGTGAGATCGGCGAGTGTGTAACCCGGGGGCCCACTGAGGACAGACAGTGTGTAAACCTCGGAAGGCAGAGAGATGAGACAGTGTGTAACCCCGGGGCCCAGAGAGATCAGACAGTGTGTAACCCCCAGGGCCCAGAGTGATCAGACAGTGTGTAACCCGGCGGGATAGGGAGATCTGACATTGTCTTAACCCGGGGAGAATGAGTCCAGTGAGATCAGACAGTGTCTTAATCCAGTGAGAATGGGCCCAGTGAGATCAGACACAGTGTATCCCGGGGAGGATTGGTTCAGTGAGATCAGACAGTGTGTAACCAAGGGAGGATGGGTCCAGTGAGATCAGAGAGTGTGAAACCCGGGGAGGATGGGCCGAGTGAGGTCAGATTGTGTGTAACCCGGGAGCCCAGAGAGATCAGACAGTTTGAAACCCATAATCGCAGTGAGATCAGACAGTGACTAACCCATGGGGCGCAGTGAGATCAGACAGTGTGAAAAACGGGGGTCCAATGAGATCAGACAGTTTTTAACCCGGGGGCCCAGTGAGATCAGACAATGTGTAACCGGGGCCCAGTGAATCAGACCGTGAGAAACCCTGGGGCCCAGTGAGTTCAGACATTGTGCAACCCGGGGGCCCAGTGAGATTAGACAGTGTGTAACCTGGAGGCCCAGTGAGATCAGACAGTGTGTAACCTGGGGCCCAGTGAATCAGACCGTGAGTAACTCGAGGGCCCAGTGAGATCAGACAGTGTGTGAACTGGGGTCCCAATGAGATCAGAGAGTGTGTAACCCGGGAGGCCAGTGAGTTCAGACCGGATGTAAACCAGCGGAACAGTGAGATCAGACAGTGCGTCCACCATAAGCGCAGTGAGATCAGACAGTGACTAACCCGGGGGCCCAGTGAGATCAGACAGTGTGTAACACGGAGGCCCAGTGAGATCAGACAGTTTTTAAGCCGGGGTCCCAGTGAGATCAGACAGTGTGTAACCCGGGGCCCAGTAAATCAGATCGTGATTAACCCGGGGGCCCAATGAGATCAGAAAATGTGTAACGCCGAGGCCGAGTGAGATCAGACTGTGTGTAACCCGGGGGCTCAGTGAGATCAGACAGTGTGTCACCCGGTGGCCCAGTGAGATCAGACAGTGTGTAATCCTGGGGCCCAGTGAGATCAGACAGTGTGTAACCCGGGGGCCCACTGAGATCAGACCGTGAGTAACTCGGTGGCCCAGTGAGATCAGACAGTGTGTAAGCGGGGGGCCCAGTGAGAAGATACAGTGTGTAACCCAGGGGACCAGTGAGATCAGACAGTATGTAACCCGGGGGCCCAATGAGATCAGACCGTGAGTAACCCGGGGGCCCAGTGAGATCAGGCCGTGAGTAAATCGAGGGCCCAGTGAGATCAGACAGTGTGTAAACCGGGGTCCCAATGAGCTCAGAGAGTGTTTAACCCAGGGGGCCAGTGAGTTCAGATCGGATGAAAACCAGCGGCCCAGTGAGATCAGACAGTGTGTCACCCATAAGCGCAGTGAGATCAGACAGTGACTAAACCTGGGGCCCAGTGAGATCAGACAGTGTGTAACACGGGGACCAGTGAGATCAGACACATTTTAACCAGCAGCCCAGTGAGATCAGACAATGTGTCACCCATAAGCGCAGTGAGATCAGACAGTGACTAAACCTGGGGCCCAGTGAGATCAGACAGTGTGTAACCCGGGGACCCAGTGAGATCAGAGAGTGTGTAACACGGGGGCCCAGTGAGATCAGACAGTTTTTAAGCCGAGGTCCCAGTGAGATCAGACAGTGTGTAACCCGGGGCCCAGTGAATCAGACCGAGAGCAACCCGGGGACCCAATGAGATCAGAAAATGTGTAACCCCGGGGCCGAGTGAGATCAGACAGTGTGTAACCGGGGGGCCCATTGAGATGAGACAGTGTGTAACCCAGCGGACCAGTGAGATCAGAAAGTGTGTAACCAAGGGGCCTAGTGAGATCAGACCGTGAGTAACTCGAATGCCCAGTGAGATAAGACAGTGTGTAAACCGGGGTCCCAATGAGTTCAGAGAGTTTGTAACCCAGGGGGCCAGTGAGTTCAGACCGGATGTAAACCAGCGGCCCAGTGAGATCAGACAGTGTGTCACCCATAAGCGCAGTGAGAGCAGACAGTGACTAAACCTGGGGCCCAGTGAGATCAGACAGTGTGTAAGCTGGGGGCCCAGTGAGATTCGAGACTGTGTAAACCGGGGGCCCAGTGAGATCAGATAGTATGTAAGCCGGGCAGAAAGGGCCCAGCGCGATCAGAAACTGTGTAACTCGGGAGCCCAGTGAGATTTGGCAGTGTATTTCCCAGGGGACCAGAAAGATCAGACAGTGTGTAACTCGGGAGCGCAGTGAGATCGGACTGCGTGTAAACCGGGGGCCCAATGAGATCAGAGAGTGTGTAACCCTGGGGCCCAGTGACATCAAACAGTGTGTAAACCGGGGACCAATGAGATCAGAAAATGTGTAACCCCGGGGCCCAGAGTGATCAGACAGTGTGTAACCCAGGGGCCCAGAGATATCAGACAGTGTGTAACCCCGGGGCCCAGAGTGCTCAGACAGTGTGTAACCCGGCGGGAGAGGGAGATCTGACATTGTCTTAACCCGGGGAGAATGAGTCCAGTGAGATCAGACAGTGTCTTAACCCAGGGAGAATGGGCCCAGTGAGATCAGACACAGTGTATCCCGGGGAGGATTGGTTCAGTGAGATCAGACAGTGTGTAACCAAGGGAGGATGGGTCCAGTGAGATCAGACAGTGTGAAACACAGGGAGGATGGGCCGAGTGAGGTCAGATTGTGTGTAACCCTGGAGCCCAGAGGGATCAGACAGTGTGTAACGCATAATCGCAATGAGATCAGACAGTGACGAACCCGGGGGACCAGTGAGATCAGACAGTGTGAAACACGGGGGTCCAATGAGATGAGACAGTTTTTAACCCGGGGGCCCAGTGTGATCAGAAATTGTGTAACACATGGCCCAGTGAATCAGACCGTGAGTAATCCTGGGGCCCAGTGAGGTCAGACATTGTGTAACCCGGAGGCCCAGTGAGATTAGACAGTGTGCAACCCAGAGGCCCAGTGAGATCAGACAAGGTGTAACCCGTTGCCCAGTGAATCAGACCGTGAGTAACTCGAGGGCCCAGTGAGATCAGACAGTGTGTAAACCGGGGTCCCAATGAGATCAGAGAGTGTGTAACCCGGGGGGCCAGTGACTTTAGACCGGATGTAAACCAGCGGCAAAGTGAGATCAGACAATGTGTCAACCATAAGCGCAGTGAGATCAGACAGTGACTAACCCGGGGGCCCAGTGAGTTCAGACAGTGTGTAACACAGGAGCCCAGTGAGATCAGACAGTTTTTAAGCCGGGGTCCCAGTGAGATCAGACAGTGTGTAAACCGGGGCCCAGTGAATCAGACCATGAGTTACCCGTGGGCCCAGTGAGATCAGACAGTGTGTAACCCGGGCAGAATGGGCCCAGCGCGATAAGAAACTGTTTAATTCGGGTCCCAATGAGATTTGACAGTGTGTATACCAGGGGACCAGAAAGATCAGACAGTGTGCAACCCGGGGGCACAGTGAGATTCGAGGGTGTGTAAACCGGGGGCCCAGTGAGATCAGATAGTGTGTAACCCGGGCAGAATGGGCCCAGCGCGATAAGAAACTGTGTAACTCGGGTCCCAATGAGATTTGACAGTGTGTATCCCAGGGGACCAGAAAGATCAGACAGTGTGTCACCCGGGGGCCCAGTGAGAGCAGAGAGTGTGTAAACCGGGGGGCCCAATGAGATCAGACAGTGTGTAACACGGGGACCCAGTGAGATCAGACAGTTTTTAACCCGGTGTCCCAGTGAGATCAGAAAATGTGTAACGCCGAGGCCGAGTGAGATCATACCGTGAGTAACCCGGGGGCCCAGTGAGGTCAGACAGTGTGTCACCCGGGGCCCCAGAGAGATCAGACAGTGTGTAATCCTTGGGCCCAGTGAGATCAGACAGTATGTAACCCGGGGGCCCAGTGAGATCAGACCGTGAGTAACTCGGGGGCCCAGTGAGATCAGACAGTGTGTAACCCGGGGGCAAGTGAGATGAGACAGTGTGTAAACCGGGGTCCCAATGAGATCAGAGAGTGTGTAAACCAGGGGCCAGTGAGTTCAGATCGGATGTAAACCAGCGGTCCAGTGAGAGCAGACAGTGTGTCACCCATAAGCGCAGTGAGATCAGACAGTGACTAAACCTGGGGCCCAGTGAGATCAGACAGTGTGAAACACGGGGACCATAGAGATCAGACACATTTTAACCAGCGGCCCAGTGAGATCAGACAGTGTGTAACCCGGAGGCCAAGTGAGATCAGACCGTGACTAACTCGAGGGCCCAGTGAGATCAGACAGTGGGTAAACCGGGGTCCCAATGAGATCAGAGAGTGTGTAACCCGGGGGGCCAGTGACTTCAGACCGGATGTAAACCAGCGGCCCAGTGAGATCAGACAGTGTGTCAACAATAAGCGCAGTGAGATCAGACAGTGACTAACCCGGGGGCCCAGTGATATCAGACAGTGTGTAACACGGAGGCCCAGTGAGATCATGCAGTGAGTAACCGGGGGGCCCAAGGAGATCAGAAAATGTGTAACTCCGAGGCCGAGTGAGATCAGACTGTGTGTAACCCGGGGGCCCACTGAGAACAGACCGTGAGTAACTCGGGGGCCCAATGAGATCAGACAGTGTGTAACCGGGGGGCCTAGTGGTTTGAGACAGTGTGTAACCCAGCGGACCTGTGAGATCAGACAGTGTGTAACCCGGGGGCCCAATGAGATCAGACCGTGAGTAACCCGGGGGCCCAGTGAGATCAGGCCGTGAGTAAATCGAGGGCCCAGTGAGATCAGACAGTGTGTAAACCGGGGTCCCAATGAGATCAGAGAGTGTTTAACCCAGGGGGCCAGTGAGTTCAGATCGGATGTAAACCAGCGGCTCAGTGAGATCAGGCAGTATGTCATCCAAAAGCGCAGTGAGATCAGACAGTGACTAACCCGGGGACCCAGTGAGATCAGACAGTGTGTAACACGGCGACCAGTGAGATCATACACTTTTTTACCAGCGGCAAAGTGAGATCAGACAATGTGTCAACCATAAGCGCAGTGAGATCAGACAGTGACTAACCCGGGGGCCCAGTGAGTTCAGACAGTGTGTAACACAGGAGCCCAGTGAGATCAGACAGTTTTTAAGCCGGGGTCCCAGTGAGATCAGACAGTGTGTAAACCGGGGCCCAGTGAATCAGACCATGAGTTACCCGTGGGCCCAGTGAGATCAGACAGTGTGTAACCCGGGCAGAATGGGCCCAGCGCGATAAGAAACTGTTTAATTCGGGTCCCAATGAGATTTGACAGTGTGTATACCAGGGGACCAGAAAGATCAGACAGTGTGCAACCCGGGGGCACAGTGAGATTCGAGGGTGTGTAAACCGGGGGCCCAGTGAGATCAGATAGTGTGTAACCCGGGCAGAATGGGCCCAGCGCGATAAGAAACTGTGTAACTCGGGTCCCAATGAGATTTGACAGTGTGTATCCCAGGGGACCAGAAAGATCAGACAGTGTGTCACCCGGGGGCCCAGTGAGAGCAGAGAGTGTGTAAACCGGGGGGCCCAATGAGATCAGACAGTGTGTAACACGGGGACCCAGTGAGATCACACAGTTTTAAACCCGGTGTCCCAGTGAGATCAGAAAATGTGTAACGCCGAGGCCGAGTGAGATCATACCGTGAGTAACCCGGGGGCCCAGTGAGGTCAGACAGTGTGTCACCCGGGGCCCCAGAGAGATCAGACAGTGTGTAATCCTTGGGCCCAGTGAGATCAGACAGTATGTAACCCGGGGGCCCAGTGAGATCAGACCGTGAGTAACTCGGGGGCCCAGTGAGATCAGACAGTGTGTAACCCGGGGGCCAAGTGAGATGAGACAGTGTGTAAACCGGGGTCCCAATGAGATCAGAGAGTGTGTAAACCAGGGGCCAGTGAGTTCAGATCGGATGTAAACCAGCGGTCCAGTGAGAGCAGACAGTGTGTCACCCATAAGCGCAGTGAGATCAGACAGTGACTAAACCTGGGGCCCAGTGAGATCAGACAGTGTGAAACACGGGGACCATAGAGATCAGACACATTTTAACCAGCGGCCCAGTGAGATCAGACAGTGTGTAACCCGGAGGCCAAGTGAGATCAGACCGTGACTAACTCGAGGGCCCAGTGAGATCAGACAGTGGGTAAACCGGGGTCCCAATGAGATCAGAGAGTGTGTAACCCGGGGGGCCAGTGACTTCAGACCGGATGTAAACCAGCGGCCCAGTGAGATCAGACAGTGTGTCAACAATAAGCGCAGTGAGATCAGACAGTGACTAACCCGGGGGCCCAGTGATATCAGACAGTGTGTAACACGGAGGGCCAGTGAGATCATGCAGTGAGTAACCGGGGGGCCCAAGGAGATCAGAAAATGTGTAACTCCGAGGCCGAGTGAGATCAGACTGTGTGTAACCCGGGGGCCCACTGAGAACAGACCGTGAGTAACTCGGGGGCCCAATGAGATCAGACAGTGTGTAACCGGGGGGCCTAGTGGTTTGAGACAGTGTGTAACCCAGCGGACCTGTGAGATCAGACAGTGTGTAACCCGGGGGCCCAATGAGATCAGACCGTGAGTAACCCGGGGGCCCAGTGAGATCAGGCCGTGAGTAAATCGAGGGCCCAGTGAGATCAGACAGTGTGTAAACCGGGGTCCCAATGAGATCAGAGAGTGTTTAACCCAGGGGGCCAGTGAGTTCAGATCGGATGTAAACCAGCGGCTCAGTGAGATCAGGCAGTATGTCATCCAAAAGCGCAGTGAGATCAGACAGTGACTAACCCGGGGACCCAGTGAGATCAGACAGTGTGTAACACGGCGACCAGTGAGATCATACACTTTTTTACCAGCGGCGCAGTGAGATCAGACAGTGTGTCACCCATAAGCGCAGTGAGATCAGACAGTGACTAACCCGGGGACCCAGTGAGATCAGACAGTGTGTAACACGGGGGCCCAGTGAGATCAGACAGTTTTTAAGCCGAGGTCACAGTGAGATCAGACAGTGTGTAACCCGGGGCCCAGTGAATCAGACCGTGAGTAACCCGGGGACCAAATGAGATCAGAAAATGTGTAACCCCGGGGCCGAGTGAGATCAGACAGTGTGTAACCGGGGGCCCCATTGAGATGAGATAGTGTGTAACCCAGCGGACCAGTGAGATCAGACAGTGTGTAACCAAGGGGCCCAGTGAGATCAGACCGTGAGTAACCCGGGGGCCAAGTGATATCAGACAGTGAGTAACTCGAGGGCCCAGTGAGATCAGACAGTGTATAAACCGGGGTCCCAATGAGAACAGACAGTGTGTAACACGGGGCCCAGTGAGATCAGACACTTTTTAACCAGCGGCCCAGTGAGATCAGGCAGTATGTCACCCTAAAGCGCAGTGAGATCAGACAGTGCCTAAACCTGGGGCCCAGTGAGATCAGACAGTGTGTAACACGGGGCCCAGTGAGATCAGACACTTTTTAACCAGCGGCCCAGTGAGATCAGACAGTGTGTCACCCATAAGCGCAGTGAGATCAGACAGTGACTAACCCGGGGACCCAGTGAGATCAGACAGTGTGTAACCCGGGGCCCAGTGAATCAGACCGTGAGTAACCCGGGGACCCAATGAGATCAGAAAATGTGTAACCCCGGGTCCGAGTGAGATCAGACCGTGAGTAACTCGAGGGCACAGTGAGATCAGACAGTGTATCCCTGGGGCCCAGTGAGATCCGACAGTCTGTAATCTGGGGGCCCAGTGAGATCAGAAAGTGTGTAAACCGGGGGCCAGTGAGATCAGACAGTGTGTCACCCAGGGGACCAGTGAGATCAGACAGTGTGTAACCCGGGGGCCCAGTGAGATCAGACCGTGAGTAACCCGGGGGTCAAGTGAGATCAGACCGTGAGTAACTCGAGGGCCCAATGAGATCAGACAGGGTGTAAACCGGGGGCCCAATGATATCAGAGAGTGTGTAACCCAGGGGGCCAGTGACGTCAGACCGGATGTAAACCAGCGGCCCAGTGAGATCAGACAGTGTGTCACCCATAAGCGCAGCGAGATCAGACAGTGACTAAACCTGGGGCACAGTGAGATCGGACAGTGTGCAACACGGGGACCAGTGAGAACAGACACTTTTTAACCAGCGGCCCAGTGAGATCAGACAGTGTGTCACCCATAAGCGCAGTGAGATCAGACAGTGACTAACCCGGGGACCCAGTGAGATCAGGCAGTGTGTAACACGGGGCCCCAGTGAGATCTGACAGTTTTTAAGCCGAGGTCCCAGTTAGATCAGACAGTGTGTAACCCGGGGCCCAGTGAATCAGACCGTGAGTAACCCGGGGGCCCAATGAGATCAGAAAATGTGTAACCCCGGGTCCGAGTGAGATCAGACAGTATGTAAACCGGGGGCTCATTGAGATCAGACAGTGTGTAACCGGGGGGCCCATTGGGATGAGACAGTGTGTAACCCAGCGGAACAGTGAGATCAGACAGTGTGCAACCAAGGGGCCCAGTGAGATCAGACCGTGAGTAACCTGGGGGCCAAGTGAGATCAGACCGTGAATAACTCGATGGCACAGTGAGATCAGACAGTGACTAAACCTGGGGCCCAGTGAGATCAGACAGTGTGTAGGCCGGGGGCCGTGTGAGATTCGAGACTGTGTAAACCGGGAGCCCAGTGAGATCAGACAGTGAGTAACCCGGGGGCCCGGTGAGATCAGACAGTGTCTTAACCTAGGGCGAATGGGCCCAGTGAGATCAGACACAGTGTATCCCGGGGAGGATTGGTCCAGTGAGATCAGACAGTGTGAAACCCGGGGAGGATGGGCCGAGTGAGGTCAGATTTTGTGTAACCCGGGAGCCCAGAGAGATCAGACAGTGTGTAACGCATAATGGCATGGAGATCAGACAGTGACTAAGCCGGGTGACCACTGAGATCAGACAGTATGAAACACGGGGGTCCAATGAGATCAGACAGTTTTTAACCCGGGGGCCCAGTGAGATCAGACAGTGTGTAACCGGGTGCCCAGTGAATCAGACCGTGAGTAATCCTGTGGCCCAGTGAGATTAGACAGTGTGTAACCCGGGGCCCAGTGAATCAGACCGTGAGTAACTCGAGGGCCCAGTGAGATCAGACAGTGTGTAAACCGGGGTCCCAATGAGATCAGAGAATGTGTAACCCGGGGGGCCAGTGACTTCAGACCGGATGTAAACCAGCGGCCCAGTGAGATCAGACAGTGTGTCAACCATAAGCGCAGTGAGATCAGACAGTCACTAACACGGGGGCCCAGAGAGATCAGACAGTTTTTAAGCCGGGGTCCCAGTGAGATCAGACAGTGTGTAAACCGGGGCCCAGTGAATCAGACCGTGAGTAACCCGGGGGCCCAGTGAGATCAGACAGGGTGTAGGCCGGGGGCCCAGTGAGATTCGAGTGTGTGTAAACCGGGGGCCCAGTGAGATCAGATAGTGTGTAACCCGGGCAGAATGGGCCCAGCGCGATCAGAAACTGTGTAACTCGGGTCCCAATGAGATTTGACAGTGTGTATCCCAGGGGACCAGAAAGATCAGACAGTGTGTAATCCGGGGGCCCAGTGAGATAAGACAGATTTTAACCCGGGGTCCCAGTGAGATCAGAAAATGTGTAACGCCCAGGCCGAGTGAGATCATACCGTGAGTAACCCGGGGGCACAGTGAGATCAGACAGTGCGTCACTCGGGGGACCAGAGAGATCAGCCAGTGTGTAATCCTTGGGCCCAGTGAGATCAGACAGTGTGCAACCCGGGGGCCCAGTGATATCAGCCCGTGAATAACTCGGGGACCCAGTGAGATCAGACAGTGTGTAACCCGGGGGCCCAGTGAGATGAGACAGTGTGTAACCCAGGGAACCAGTGAGATCAGACAGTGTGTCACTCGGGGGACCAGAGAGATCAGACAGTGTGTAATCCGTGTGCCCAGTGAGATCAGACAGTGTGCAACCCGGGGGCCCAGTGAGATCAGACCGTGAATAACTCGGGGGCCCAATGAGATCAGACCGTGAGTAACCCGGGGGCCCAGTGAGATCAGGCCGTGAGTAACTCGAGGGCCCACTAAGATCTGACAGTATGTAAACCGGGGTCCCATTGAGATCAGAGAGTGTGTAACCCAGGGGCCAGTGAGATCAGATCGGATGTAAACCAGCGGCCCAGTGAGATCAGACAGTGTGTCACCCAAAAGCGCAGTGTGATCAGACAGTGACTAAACCTGGGGCCCAGTGAGATCAGACAGTGTGTAACACGGGGCCCAGTGAATCAGACCGTGAGTAACCCGGGGGCCCAGTGAGATCAGACAGTGTGTCACCCGGGGGTCCAATGAGATCAGACAGTGTGTAACCCTGGGGCCCAGTGAGATCCGACAGTCTGTAATCTGGGGGCCCAGTGAGATCAGAAAGTGTGTAAACTAGGGGCCCAGTGAGATCAGACAGTGTGTCATCCAGGGGACCAGTGTGATCAGACAATGTGTAACCCGGGGCCCAGTGAGATCAGACCGTGAGTTACCCGAGGGCCAAGTGAGATCAGACAGTGTGTAAACCGGGGGCCCAATGAGATCAGAGAGTGTGTAACCCAGGGGGCCAGTGAGTTCAGACCGGATGTAAACCAGCGGCCCAGTGAGATCAGACAGTGTGTCACCCATAAGCGCAGCGAGATCAGACAGTGACTAAACCTGGGGCCCAGTGAGATCAGACAGTGTGTAAAACGGGGACCAGTGAGATCAGACACTTTTTAACCAGCGGCCCAGTGAGATCAGACAGTGTGTCACCCATCAGCGCAGTGAGATCAGACAGTGACTAACCCGGGGACCCTGTGAGATCAGGCAGTGTGTAACACGGGGGCCCAGTGAGATCAGACAGTTTTTAAGCCGAGGTCCCAGTGAGATCAGACAGTGTGTAACCGGGGGGACCATTGAGATGAAACACTGTGTAACCCAGCCGACCAGTGAGATCAGGCAGTGTGTAACACGGGGGCCCAGTGAGATCAGACAGTTTTTAAGCCGAGGTCCCAGTGAATCAGACCGTGAGTAACCCGGGGGCCCAATGAGATCAGAAAATGAGTAACCACGGGGCCGAGTGAGATCAGACAGTGTGTAAACCGGGGGCCCAGTGAAATCAGACATGTGTAACCGGGGGGCCCATTGAGATGAAACACTGTGTAACCCAGCGGACCAGTGAGATCAGGCAGTGTGTAACCCAGGGGGCCAGTGAGTTCAGACCGGATGTAAACCAGCGGCCCAGTGAGATCAGACAGTGTGTCACCCATAAGCGCAGCGAGATCAGACAGTGACTAAACCTGGGGCCCAGTGAGATCAGACAGTGTGTAACACGGGGACCAGTGAGATCAGACACTTTTTAACCAGCGGCCCAGTGAGATCAGACAGTGTGTCACCCATCAGCGCAGTGAGATCAGACAGTGACTAACCCGGGGACCCAGTGAGATTAGGCAGTGTGTAACACGGGGGCCCAGTGAGATCAGACAGTTTTTAAGCCGAGGTCCCAGTGAGATCAGACAGTGTTTAACCGGGGGGCCCATTGAGATGAAACACTGTGTAACCCAGCCGACCAGTGAGATCAGGCAGTGTGTAACACGGGGGCCCAGTGAGATCAGACAGTTTTTAAGCCGAGGTCCCAGTAAATCAGACCGTGAGTAACCCGGGGGCCCAATGAGATCAGAAATTGAGTAACCCCGGGGCCGAGTGAGATCAGACAGTGTGTAAACCGGGGGCCCAGTGAAATCAGACAGTGTGTAACCGGGGGGCCCATTGAGATGAAACACTGTGTAACCCAGCGGACCAGTGAGATCAGGCAGTGTGTAACCAAGGGGCCCAGTGAGATCAGACCGTGAGTAACTCGAGGGCCCAGTGAGATCAGACAGTGACTAAACCTGGGGCCCAGTGAGATCAGACAGTGTGTAACACGGCGGCCCAGTGAAATTCGAGACTGTGTAAACCGGGGGCCCAGTGAGATCAGACAGTGAGTAACCCGGGGGCCCAGTGAGATCAGACAGTGTGTCAGCTGGGGGCCCAGTGAGATTCGAGACTGTTTAAACCTGGGGCCCAGTGAGAGCAGACAGTGTGCAACACTGCGGTGTCAGTGAGATCAGAGAGTGTGTAACCCGGGGGCCCACTGAGGACAGACAGTGTGTAACCCTAGGAAGGAAGAGAGATCAGACAGGGTGTAACCCCGGGGCCCAGAATGATCAGACAGTGTGTAACCCGGTGGGACAGGGAGATCTGACATTGTCTTAACCCGGGGAGAATGAGTCCAGTGAGATCAGACAGTGTCTTAGCCCAGGGAGAATGGGCCCAGTGAGATCAGACACAGTGTATCCCGGGGAGGATTGGTTCAGTGAGATCAGACAGTGTGTAACCAAGGGAGGATGGGTCCAGTTTGATCAGACAGTGTGAAACCCGGGGAGGATGGGCCGAGTGAGGTCAGATTGTGTGTAACCCGGGAGCCCAGAGAGATCAGAGAGTGTGTAACCCATAATCGCAGTAAGATCAGACAGTGACGAACCTGGGGGACCAGTGAGATCAGACAGTGTGAAACACGGGGGTCCAATGAGATCAGACAGTTTTTAACCCGGGGGCCCAGTGAGATCAGACAGTGTGTAACCCGGTGCCCAGTGAATCAGACCGTGAATAATCCTGGGGCCCAGTGAGTTCAGACATTGTGTAACCCGGGGGCCCAGTGAGATCAGACAGTGTGTAACCCGGTGCCCAGTGAATCAGACCGTGAATAATCCTGGGGCCCAGTGAGTTCAGACATTGTGTAACCCGGGGGCCCAGAGAGATTAGACAGTGTGTAACCCGGAGGCCCAGTGAGATCAGACAGTGTGTAACCCGGGGCCCAGTGAATCAGACCGTGAGTAACGCGATGGCCAAGTGAGATCAGACAGTGTGTAAACTGGGGTCTCAATGAGATCAGAGAGTGAGTAAACCGGGGGGCCAGTGACTTCAGACCGGATGTAAACCAGCGGCCCAGTGAGATCAGACAGTCTGTCAACCATAAGCGCAGTGAGATCAGACAGTGACTAACCCGGGGGCCCAGTGAGTTCAGACAGTGTGTAACACGGGGGCCCAGTGAGATCAGACAGTTTTTAAGCCGGGGTCCAAGTGAGATCAGACAGTGTGTAACCCGGGGCCCAGTGAATCAGACCGTGAGTAACCCGGGGGCCCAGTGAGATCAGACAGTGTGTCGGCCGGGGGCCCAGTGAGATACGAAAGTGTGTAAACCGGGGGCCCAGTGAGATCAGATAGTGTGTAACCCGGGCAGAATGGGCCCAGCGCGATCAAAAACTGAGTAACTCGGGTCCCAATGAGATTTGACAGTGTGTATCCCAGGGGACCAGAAAGATCAGACAGTGTGTAACCCGGGGGCCCAGTGAGAGCAGACAGAGTGTAAACCGGGGGGCCCAATGAGATCAGACAGTGTGTAACACGGGGGCCCAGTGAGATCAGACAGTTTTAAACCCGGGGTCCCAGTGAGATCAGAAAATGTGTAACGCCGAGGCCGAGTGAGATCATACCGTGAGTAACCCGGGGGCCCATAGAGATCAGACAGTGTGTAATCCTTGGGCCCAGTGAGATCAGAAAGTGTGTAAACCGGGGGCCCAGTGAGATCAGACAGTGTGTCACCCAGTGGACCAGTGAGATCAGACAGTGTGTAACCCCGGGGCCCAGTAAGATCAGACCGTGAGTAACCCGGGGGCCAAGTGAGATCAGACCGTGAGTAATCCTGGGGCCCAGTGAGTTCAGACATTGTGTAACCCGGTGGCCCAGTGAGATTAGACAGTGTGCAACACGGGGGTCCACTGAGATCAGACAGTTTTTAACCCGGGGGCCCAGTGAGATCAGTCAGTGTGTAACCCGGGGCCCAGTGAATCAGACCTTGAGTAATCCTGGGGCCCAGTGAGTTCAGAAATTGTGTAACCCGGGGGCCCAGTGAGATTAGACAGTGTGTAACCAGGAGGCCCAGTGAGATCAGACAGTGTGTAACCCGGGGCCCAGTGAATCAGACCGTGAGTAACTCGAGGGCCCAGTGAGATCATACAGTGTGTAAACCGGGGTCCCAATGAGATCAGAGAGTGTGTAACCCGGGGGGCCAGTGTCTTTAGACCGGAAGTAAACCAGCGGCCCAGTGAGATTAGAGACTGTGTAACACGGGGGCCGAGTGAGATCAGACAGTTTTTAACCCGGGGTCCCAGTGAGGTCAGAAAATTTGTAACGCCGAGGCCGAGTGAGATCATACCGTGAGTAATCCGGGGGCCCAGTGAGATCAGACATTGTGTCACCCGTGGGCCCAGAGAGATCAGACAGTGTGTAATCCTTGGGCCCAGTGAGATCAGACAGTATGTAATACGGGGACCCAGTAAGATCAGACCGTGAGTAACTCGGGGGCCCAGTGAGATCAGACAGTGTGTAACCCGGGGGCCCAGTGAGATGAGACAGTGTGTAACCCAGGGGACCAGTGAGATCAGACAGTGTGTAACACGGGGGCCCAATGAGATCAGACCGTGAGTAACCCGGGGGCCCAGTGAGATCAGGCCGTGAGTAACTCGAGGGTCCACTGAGATCAGACAGTGTGTAAACCGGGGACCCAATGAGATCAGAGAGTGTGTAACCCAGGGGCCAGTGAGTTCAGATCGGATGTAAACCAGCGGCCCAGTGAGATCAGACAGTGTGTCACCCATAAGCGCAGTGAGATCAGACAGTGACTAACCCGGGGACCCAGTGAGATCAGACAGTGTGTAACACGGGAGCCCAGTGAGATCAGATAGTTTTTAAGCCGAGGTCCCAGTGAGATCAGACAGTGTGTAACCCGGGGCCCAGTGAATCAGACCGTGAGTAACCCAGGGGCCCAATGAGATCAGAAAATGTGTAACCCCGGGGCCGAGTGTGATGAGATCGTGTGTAACCCGGGGGCCCAGTGAGATCAGACAGTGTGTCACCCGGGGGCCCAGTGAGATCAGACAGTGTGTAACCCTGGGGCCCAGTGAAATCAGACAGTCTGTAATCTGGGGGACCAGTGATCTCAGAAAGTTTGTAAACTAGGGGCCCAGTGAGATCAGACAGTGTGTCACCCAGGGGACCAGTGAGATCAGACAGTGTGTAATCCGGGGACCAGTGAGATCAGACCGTGAGTTACCCGGGGGCCAAGTGAGATCAGACCGTGAGTAACTCGAGGGCCCAGTGAGATCAGACAGTGTGTAACACGAGGACCAGTGAGATCAGACACTTTTTAACCAGCGGCCCAGTGAGATCAGACAGTGTGTCACCCATCAGCGCAGTGAGATCAGACAGTGACTAACCCGGGGACCCAGTGAGATCAGGCAGTGTGTAACACGGGGCCCAGTGAGTTCAGACAATTTTTAAGCCGAGGTCCCAGTGAGATCAGACAGTGTGTAACCTGGGGCCCAGTGAATCAGACCGTGAGTAACCCGGGGGCCCTTGAGATCAGAAAATGAGTAACCACGGAGCCGAGTGCGATCAGACAGTGTGTAAACCGGGGGCCCAGTGAGATCAGACAGTGTGTAACCGGGGGGCCCATTGAGATGAAACACTGTGTAACCCAGCGGACCAGTGAGATCAGACAGGGTGTAACCAAGGGGCCCAGTGAGATCAGACCGTGAGTAACCCGGGGGCCAAGTGAGATCAGTCAGTGTGTAACCCGGGGCCCAGTGAATCAGACCGTGAGTAATCCTGGGGCCCAGTGAGTTCAGAAATTGTGTAACACGGGGGCCCAGTGAGATTAGACAGTGTGTAACCCGGGGCCCAGTGAATCAGACCGTGAGTAACTCGAGGGCCCAGTGAGATCAGACTGTGTGTAAACCGGGTCCCAATGAGATCAGAGATTGTGTAACCCGGGGGGCCAGTGACTTCAGACCGGAAGTAAACCAGCGGCCCAGTGAGATCAGAGAGTGTGTCACCCGGGGGCCCAGTGAGATCAGACAGTTTTTAACACGGGGTCCCAGTGAGATCAGAAAATGTGTAACGCCGAGACCGAGTGAGATCATACCGTGAGTAACCCGGGGGCCCAGTGAGATCAGACAGTGTGTCACCCGGGGGCCCAGAAAGATCAGACAGTGTGTAATCCTTGGGCCCAGTGAGATCAGACAGTATGTAACCCGGGGGCCCAGTAAGATCAGACCGTGAGTAACTCGGGGGCCCAGTGAGATCAGACAGTGTGTAACCCGGGGGCCCAGTGAGATGAGACAGTGTGTAACCCAGGGGACCAGTGAGATCAGACAGTGTGTAACACGGGGGCCCAATGAGACCAGACCGTGAGTAACCCGGGGGCCCAGTGAGATTAGGCCGTGAGTAACTCGAGGGCCACTGAGATCAGACAGTGTGTAAACCGGGGTCCCAGTGAGAGCCGACAGTGTGTAACCCGGAGGCCCAGTGAAATCAGACAGTGTGTAACCCGGGGGCCCAGTGAGATCAGACAGTGTGTAAACCGGGGGCCCAATGAGATCAGACAGTGTGTAACCCGTGGGCCCAGTGAGATCAGACAGTGTGTAACCCGGGGGCCCAGTGAGAACAGTAAATGTATTACCCGGGGGCACAGTGATATCAGACAGTGTGTAACCCGTGCAGGATGGGCCCAGCGCGATCAGAAAGTGTCTAACCTGGGGCACAATGAGATCAGACAGTGTGTAACCCGGCGTCCCAGTGAGATCAGATTGTGTAACCCGGGGGCCCAGTGAGATCGGACTGTGTGTTAACCGGGGGCCCAATGAGATCAGACAGTGTCAAAACCGGGGGCACAGTGAGATAAGTCAGAGTGTAACCCGGGGACTCAATGAGATCAGACAGTTTGTAACCCGGGGGCCCAGTGAGATCAGACAGTGTGTAAACCGGGGGTCCAGTGAGATGAGACAGTGTATTACGCGGGGGCACAATGAAATTAGTCTGTGTGTAACCCGGGCAGAATGGGCCAAGCGCGATCAGAACGTGTGTAACTCGGGGGCCCAGTGATATTTTACAGTGTGTATCCCAGGGGCCCAGTAAGATCATGCAGTGTGTAACCCGGGGGCCCAGTGAGATCGGACTGTGTGCAAACTGGGGGAATCTGTGAGATCAGACAGTGTGTCACCCGGGTGCCCAATGACATCAGACAGTGTGTAACCCGGGTGCCCAGTGAGATCTGACAGTGTGTTTCCCGGGGGAACCAGTGGCATCAGACAGTTTGTCAGCCGGGGGTCCAGTGAGTTCTGAATGTGTGTAAACCGGGCGCCCAGTGACATCAGACTGTGTGTAGCCCGGCGGTCCAGTGAAATTTGACAGTGTGTATCCCAGGGGCCCAGTGAGATCAGACAGTGTGTAACACGGGGGGCAGTGAGGTCTGTCAGTCTGTAACCCGGGTACCATTGAGATCGGACAGTGTGTTACCCGGTGGCCCAGTGAGATCAGACCGTGAGTAACCCGGGGTCCCAGTGAGATCAGACAGTGTGTTACGGAGTGGCCCAGTGAGATCGGACTGTGTGTAAACCGGGGGCCCAATGAGATCAGACTGTGTCAAAACCTGGGGCCCAGTGAGATCAGACAGTGTCTAACTCGGTGACCCAGTGAGATAAGACTGAGTGTAAACCGGTGGCCCAATTAGATCAGACAGTGTGTGAACCTGGGGCCCACTGAGTTCAGACCGTATGTAACCCGCAAGTAAATGAGATCAGACAGTATGTAACATGGGGCACAATGAGATCAGACAGTGTGTAAGGCTGCTTCCCAGTGAGATCAGACAGTGTGTAACCCAGGGGCCCAGTGAGATCAGACCGTGAGTAACCCAGGGGCCCAATGCGATCAGACTGTGTGTTACACGGGGGACATTGAGATCGGTCTGTGTGTTAACCGGGGGCCCAATGTGATCAGACAGTTTCAAAACCGGGGGCCCAGTGAGCTAAGTCAGTGTGTAACACGGGAGCCCAGTGAGATCAGATAGTGCGGAACTTGGGTGCCCAGTGAGATCAGACAGTTTGTAACCCGGGGGCCCACTGAGATCGGACTGTGTGTAAGCCGGGGGCCCACTGAGTTCAGATCGTATGTAATCCGCAAGTAAATGAGATAAGACAGTGTGTAACCTGGGGCACAATGAGATCAGGCAGTGTGTAACCCGGGGGCCCAGTGAGATCATACCGTGAGCAACCCAGGGGCCCAGTGCGATCAGACTGTGTGTTACCCGGGGGCCAGTGAGATCGGACTGTGTGTTAACCGGTGGCCCAATGAGATCAGACAGTGTTAAAACCGGGGGCCCAGTGAGATAAGTCAGTGTGTAACCCGGGAGCCCAGTGAGATCAGACAGTGCTGAAACCGGGTGCCCAGTAAGATCAGACAGTGTGTAACCCGGGGGTGGGCCCAGTGAGATCAGACAGTGTGTAACCCGGGAGCCCAGTGAGATCAGACAGTGCTGAACCCGGGTGCCCAGTGAGATCAGACAGTGTGTAACCCGGGGGTGGGCCCAGTGAGATCAGACAGTGTGTAACACGGGAGCCCAGTGAGATCAGACAGTGCGGAACCCGGGTGCCTAGTGAGATCAGACAGTGTGTAACCCGGGGGTGGGCCTAGTGAGATCAGACAGTGTGTATCCCTGGGGCCCAGTGAGATCAGAGAGTATGTAACCTGGGGGCCCGGTGAGATCAGACAGTGTGTAACCCGGGGGTCAGTGAGATCAGACAGTGTGTAACCCACGGGCCCAGTGAGATGAGACAGTGTGTAACCCGGGGACCCAGTGAGATCATACAGTGCGTAAACCGGGTGCCCAGTGAGATCAGACAGTGTGTAACCCGGGGGCCCAGTGAGACCGGACAGTGTGTAACCTGGGTGAACCATTGAGATCAGAAAATTCATAACCTGGGTGCCCAGTGAGATAAGAAAGTGTGTAACCTGGGAGACCAGTGAGATCAGACATAGGGGCCCAAAGACTTCAGACAGTATGCAAACCGCGGGCCAGTAAGGTCAGACAGTGTGTAACCCGGGTGCCCAGTGAGATCAGACAGTGTGTAACCCGGGTGCCCAGTGAGATCAGACAGTGTGTAAACAGGGGACGCACCGAGATCAGACAGTGTGTAACCAGGGGACCCATTGAGAACAGACAGTGTGTAACCCGGAGGCTCATTGAGATCAGACATTGTGTAACCCGGTGGGATGCGTGAGATCAAACAGTGTGTAACCCGCGGAGGATGGGCCCAGTGAGATGAGACAGTGTGTAACCCGGGGGCCCAGTGAGATCAGACAGTGTGTAACCCGGGGGCAAAGTGAGATCAAACTGTCTGTAAAGCGCGGGCCCAGTGAGATCAGACAATGTGTAACCCGGGGGCCCAATGAGATCAGACAGTGTCTAACCCGGGGGCCCAGTGAGATTTATCAGTGCGGATCCCGGGAGCCCAGTGAGATCAGAAAGTGTGTAACAGTGGGTCGCAGTGAGATCAAGCAGTGTGTAACCCGAGCAGGATGGGCCCAGCGCGATCAGAAAGTGTGTAACTCGGGGGCCCAGTGACATTTGACAGTGTGTATCCCAGGGGCAAAGTAAGATCAGGCAGTGTGTAACCCGGGGGCCCAGTGAGATCGGACTGTGTTTCAATTGGGGGAACCAGTGAGATCAGACAGTGTGTCACCCGGGGGCCCAGTGACATCAGAAAGTGTGTAACCCGGGGGCCCAGTGAGATCAGACAGTGTGTAACCCGGAGCCACAGTGAAATTAGTCTGTGTGTAACCCGGGCAGGATGGGCCCAGCGCGAACAGAAAGTGTGTAACTCGTGGGCCCAGTGAGATTTGACAGTGTGTAGCCCAGGGGCCCAGTAAGATCAGACAGTGTGTAACCCGGGGGCCCAGTGAGATTGGACTGTGTGTCAACCGGGGGAACAAGTAATATCAGGCAGTGTTTCACCTGGGGGCCTAGTGACATCAGAAAGTTTGTCACCCGGGGGCCCAGTGACATCTGGAAAGTGTGTAAACCTGGCGCCCAGTGACATCAGACAGTGTGTAGCCCGGGGGCCCAGTGAGATTTGACTATGTGTATCGCAGGGGCCCAGTGAGATCAGACAGTGTGTAACACGGGGGCCAGTGATGTCTGTCAGTGTGTTACCCGGGGGCACAGTGAGATCAGACCGTGAGTAACCCGGGGGCCCATTGAGATCAGACAGTGTCAAAACCTGGGTCCCAGTGAGATCAGACAGTGTGTAACTCGGGGACCCAGTGAGATTAGACTGAGTGCAAACCGGGGGCCCAATTAGAGCAAACAGTGTGTGAACCGGGGGCCTAGTGAGATCAGACATTGTGTAAGACGGGGGTTCCAGTGAGATCAGACTGTGTGTAAGCAGGGGGCCAACTTAGTTCAGACCGTATGTAACCCGCAAGTAAATGAGATCAGACAGCATGTAACCTGGGGCACAATGAGATCAGACAGTGTGTAGCCCGGCGTCCGAGTGAGATCAGACTGTGTAACCCGGGGGCCCAGTGAGATCAGACCGTGAGTAACCCGGGGGCCCAGTGCGATCAGACAGTGTGTTACCCAGGGGCCCAGTGAGATAGGACTGTGTGTAAGCCGGGGGCCCACTGATTTCAGACCGTATGTAATCCGCAAGTAAATGAGATCAGACAGTGTGTAAACTGGGGCACAATGAGATCAGACAGTGCGGAACCCGGGTGCCCAGTGAGATCAGAGAGTGTGTAAACCGGGGGTGGGCCCAGTGAGATCAGACAGTGTGTAACCCGGGGGCCCATTGAGATCAGAGAGTGTGTAACCTGGGGGCCCAGTGAGATCAGACAGTCTGTAACATGGGTGTCAGTGATATCAGACAGTGTGTAACTCAGGGGCCCAGTGAGATGAGACAGTGTGTAACCCGGGGACCCAGTGAGATCATACAGTGTGTAAACCGGGTGCCCAGTGAGATCAGACAGTGTGTAACCCGGGGGCCCAGTGAGACCGGACAGTGTGTAACCTGGGTGAACCATTGAGATCAGAAAATTCTTAACCTGGGAGCCCAGTGAGATCAGAAAGTGTGTAACCTGGGATACAAGTGAGATCAGACATAGGGCCCCAACGAGTTCAGACAGTATGCAAACCGCGGGCCAGTGAGGTCAGACAGTGTGTAACCCGGGTGCCCAGTGAGATCAGACAGTGTGTAACCCGGGTGCCCAGTGAAATCAGACAGTGTGTAACCAGGGGACGCACCGAGATCAGACAGTGTGTAACCAGGGGACCCATTGAGATCAGACAGTATGTAACCTGGGGCACAATGAGATCAGACAGTGTGTAACCCGGCGTCCGAGTGAGATCACACTGTGTAACCCGGGGGCCCAGTGAGATCAGACCGTGAGTAACCCGGGGGCCCAGTGCAATCAGACAGTGTGTTACCAAGGGGCCCAGTGAGATAGGAATGTGTGTAAGCCGGGGGCCCACTGATTTCAGACCGTATGTAATCCGCAAGTAAATGTGATCAGACAGTGTGTAACCTGGGGCACAATGAGATCAGCCAGTGTGTAACCCGGCGTCCCAGTGAGATCAGACAGTGTGTAACCCGGGGGCCCAGTGAGATCAGACCGTGAGTAAACCAGGGGCCCAGTGCGATCAGACTGTGTGTTAGACTGGGGCCAGTGAGATCGGACTGTGTGTTAACCGGGTGCCCAATGAGATCAGACAGTGTCAAAATCGGGGGCCCAGTGAGATAAGTCAGTGTGTATTCCGGGAGCCCAGTGAGATCAGACATTGCGGAACCCTGGTGCCCAGTGAGATCAGACAGTGTGTAACCCGGGGGTGGGCCCAGTGAGATCAGACAGTGTGTAACCCGGGGGTCCAGTGAGATCAGACCGTGAGTAACCCAGGTGCCCAGTGCGATCAGACAGTGTGTTACACGGGGGCCAGTGAGATCGGACTGTGTGTTAACCAGGGGCCCAATGTGATCAGACAGTTTCAAAACCGGGGGCCCAGTGAGATAAGTCAGTGTTTAACCCGGGAGCCCAGTGAGATCAGACAGTTTGTAACCCGGGGGCCCACTGAGATCGGACTGTGTGTAAGCCGGGGGTCCACTGAGTTCAGATCGTATGTAATCCGCAAGTAAATGAGATAAGACAGTTTGTAACCTGGGCCACAAAGAGATCAGACAGTTTTAACCCGGGGGTGGGCCCAGTGAGATCAGACAGTGTGTAACGGTGGGCCCAGTGAGATCAGACCGTGAGCAACCCAGGGGCCCAGTGGGATCAGACTGTGTGTTACCCGGGGGCCAGTGAGATCGGACTGTGTGTTAACCGGGGGCCCAATGAGATCAGACAGTGTTAAAACCGGGGGCCCAGTGAGATAAGACAGTGTGTAACCCGGGAGCCCAGTGAGATCAGACAGTGCGGAACCCGGGTGCCCAGTGAGATCAGACAGCGTGTAACCCGGGGGTGGGCCCAGTGAGATCAGACAGTGTGTAACCCGGGAGCTCAGTGAGATCAGACAGTGTGTAACCCGGGGGTGGGCCCAGTGAGATCAGACAGTGTGTAACCCGGGGGCACATTTAGATCAGAGAGTGTGTAACCTGGGGGCCCAGTGAGATCAGACAGTGTGTAACATGGGGTTCAGTGAAATCAGTCATTGTGTAACTCAGGGGCCCAGTGAGATGAGATTGTGTGTAACCCGGGGACCCAGTGAGATCATACAGTGTGTAAACCGGGTGCCCAGTGAGATCAGACAGTGTGTAACCCGGGGGCCCAGTGAGACCGGACAGTGTGTAACCTGGGTGAACCATTGAGATCAGAAAATTCTTAACCTGGAGCCCAGTGAGATCAGAAAGTGTGTAACCTGGGATACAAGTGAGATCAGACATAGGGCCCCAACGAGTTCAGACAGTATGCAAACCGCGGGCCAGTGAGGTCAGACAGTGTGTAACCCGTGTGCCCAGTGAGATCAGACAGTGTGTAACCCGGGTGCCCATGAGATCAGACAGTGTGTAACCAGGGGACGCACCGAGATCAGACAGTGTGTAACCAGGGGATCCATTGAGAACAAACAGTGTGTAACCCAGAGGCTCATTGAGATCAGACATTGTGTAACCCGGTGGGCCGAGTGAGATCAAACAATGTGTAACCCGCGGAGGATGGGCCCTGTGAGATGAGACAGTGTGCAACCCGCAGGCCCAGTGAGATCAGAGAGTGTGTAACCCGGGGGCAAAGTGAGATCAGACTGTCTGTAACGCGGGGGCCCAGTGAGATCAGAGAATGTGTAACCCGGGGGCCCAGTGAGATCAGACAGTGTGTAACACGGGGGCCAGTGAGGTCTGTCAGTGTGTAACCCTGGGCCCAGTGAGATCAGACTGTGTGTTACCCGGGGGCCCAGTGAGATCAAACCGTGTGTAACCCGGGGGCCCAGTGAGATCAGACAGTGTGTTACCCAGTGGCCCAGTGAGATCGGACTGTGTGTAAACCGGGGGCCCAATAAGATCAGACAGTGTCAAAACCTGGGGCCCAGTGAGATCAGACAGTGTGTAACTCGGGGACCCAGTGAGATCAGACTGAGTGCAAACCGGGGGCCCAATTAGAGCAAACAGTGTGTGAACCGGGGGCCCAGTGAGATCAGACATTGTGCAACACGGGGGCCGAGTGAGATCAGACTGTGTGTAAGCCGGGGGCCAACTTAGTTCAGACCGTATGTAAACCGCACGTAAATGAGATCAGACAGTATGTAACCTGGGGCACAATGAGATCAGACAGTGTGTAACCCGGCGTCCGAGTGAGATCACACTGTGTAACCCGGGGTCCCAGTGAGATCAGACCGTGAGTAACCCGGGGGCCCAGTGCAATCAGACAGTGTGTTACCAAGGGGCCCAGTGAGATAGGAATGTGTGTAAGCCGGGGGCCCACTGATTTCAGACCGTATGTAATCCGCAAGTAAATGTGATCAGACAGTGTGTAACCTGGGGCACAATGAGATTAGACAGTGTGTAACCCGGCGTCCCAGTGAGATCAGACAGTGTGTAACCCGGGGGCCCAGTGAGATCAGACCGTGAGTAAACCAGGGGCCCAGTGCGATCAGACTGCGTGTTAGACTGGGGCCAGTGAGATCGGACTGTGTGTTAACCGGGTGCCCAATGAGATCAGACAGTGTCAAAATCGCGGGCCCAGTGAGATAAGTCAGTGTGTATTCCGGGAGCCCAGTGAGATCAGACATTGCGGATCCCTGGTGCCCAGTGAGATCAGACAGTGTGTAACCCGGGGGTGGGCCCAGTGAGATCAGACAGTGTGTAACCCGGGGGTCCAGTGAGATCAGACCGTGAGTAACCCAGGTGCCCAGTGCGATCAGACTGTGTGTTATACGGGGGCCAGTGAGATCGGACTGTGTGTTAACCAGGGGCCCAATGTGATCAGACAGTTTCAAAACCGGGGGCCCAGTGAGATAAGTCAGTGTTTAACCCGGGAGCCCAGTGAGATCAGACAGTTTGTAACCCGGGGGCCCACTGAGATCGGACTGTGTGTAAGCCGGGGGTCCACTGAGTTCAGATCGTATGTAATCCGCAAGTAAATGAGATAAGACAGTTTGTAACCTGGGCCACAATGAGATCAGACAGTTTTAACCCGGGGGTGGGCCCAGTGAGATCAGACAGTGTGTAACGGTGGGCCCAGTGAGATCAGACCGTGAGCAACCCAGGGGCCCAGTGGGATCAGACTGTGTGTTACCCGGGGGCCAGTGAGATCGGACTGTGTGTTAACCGGGGGCCCAATGAGATCAGACAGTGTTAAAACCGGGGGCCCAGTGAGATAAGACAGTGTGTAACCCGGGAGCCCAGTGAGATCAGACAGTGCGGAACCCGGGTGCCCAGTGAGATCAGACAGCGTGTAACCCGGGGTTGGGCCCAGTGAGATCAGACAGTGTGTAACCCGGGAGCTCAGTGAGATCAGACAGTGTGTAACCCGGGGGTGGGCCCAGTGAGATCAGACAGTGTGTAACCCGGGGGCACATTTAGATCAGAGAGTGTGTAACCTGGGGGCCCAGTGAGATCAGACAGTGTGTAACCCGGGGGTGGGCCCAGTGAGATCATACAGTGTGTAAACCGGGTGCCCAGTGAGATCAGACAGTGTGTAACCCGGGGGCCCAGTGAGACCGGACAGTGTGTAACCTGGGTGAACCATTGAGATCAGAAAATTCTTAACCTGGAGCCCAGTGAGATCAGAAAGTGTGTAACCTGGGATACAAGTGAGATCAGACATAGGGCCCCAACGAGTTCAGACAGTATGCAAACCGCGGGCCAGTGAGGTCAGGCAGTGTGTAACCCGTGTGCCCAGTGAGATCAGACAGTGTGTAACCCGCGTGCCCATGAGATTAGACAGTGTGTAACCAGGGGACGCACCGAGATCAGACAGTGTGTAACCAGGGGATCCATTGAGAACAAACAGTGTGTAACCCAGAGGCTCATTGAGATCAGACATTGTGTAACCCGGTGGGCCGAGTGAGATCAAACAGTGTGTAACCCGCGGAGGATGGGCCCTGTGAGATGAGACAGTGTGCAACCCGCAGGCCCAGTGAGATCAGAGAGTGTGTAACCCGGGGGCAAAGTGAGATCAGACTGTCTGTAACGCGGGGGCCCAGTGAGATCAGACAATGTGTAACCCGGGGGCCCAGTGAGATCAGACAGTGTCTAACCCGGGGGCCCAGTGAGATTTGTCAGTGCGGATCCCGGGAGCCCAGTGAGATCAGAAAGTGTGTAACAGTGGGTCGCAGTGAGATCAAGCAGTGTGTAACCCGAGCAGGATGGGCCCAGCCCGATCAGAAAGTTGGTAACTCGGGGGCCAAGTGACATTTGACAGTGTGTATCCCAGGGGCTCAGTAAGATCAGGCAGTGTGTAACCCGGGGGCCCAGTGAGATCGGACTGTGTGTCAACCGGGGGAACCAGTGAGATCAGACAGTGTGTCACCCGGGGGCCCAGTGACATCGGAAAGTGTGTAACCCGGGGGCCCAGTGAGATCAGACAGTGTGTAACCCGGTGCCACAGTGAAATTAGTCTGTGTGTACCCCGGTCAGGATGGGCCCAGCGGGAACATAAAGTGTGTAACTCGTGGGCCCAGTGAGATTTGACAGTGTGTAGCCCAGGGGCCCAGTAAGATCGGACGGTGTGTCAACCGGGGGAACAAGTGATATCAGACAGTGTGTCACCTGGGGGCCCAGTGACATCAGACAGTTTGTCACCCGGGGGCCCAGTGACATCTCAAAAGTGTGTAAACCGGGCGCCCAGTGACATCAGACAGTGTGTAGCCATGGGGCCCAGTGAGATTAGACTTTGTGTGTCGCAGGGGCCCAGTGAGATCAGACAGTGTGTAACACGGGGGTCAGTGAGGTCTGTCAGTGTGTAACCCGGGGGCCCAGTGAGATCAGACAGTGTGTAACCCAGTGCCACAGTGAAATTAGTCTGTGTGTACCCCGGTCAGGTAGGGCCCAGCGCGAACATAAAGTGTGTAACTCGTGGGCCCAGTGAGATTTGACAGTGTGTAGCCCAAGGGCCCAGTAAGATCGGACGGTGTGTCAACCGGGGGAACAAGTGATATCAGACAGTGTGTCACCTGGGGACACAGTGACATCAGACAGTTTGTCACCCGGGGGCCCAGTGACATCTCAAAAGTGTGTAAACCGGGCGCCCAGTGACATCAGACAGTGTGTAGCCATGGGGCCCAGTGGGATTTGACTGTGTTTATCGCAGGGGCCCAGTGAGATCAGACTGTGTGTTACCCGGGTGCCCAGTGAGATCAGACCGTGAGTAACCCGGGGGCCCAGTGAGATCAGACAGTGTGTTACCCAGTGGCCCAGTGAGATCGGACTGTGTGTAAACCGGGTGCCCAATAAGATCAGACAGTGTCAAAACCTGGGACCCAGTGAGATCAGACAGTGTGTAACTCGGGGACCCAGTGAGATCAGACTGAGTGCAAACCGGGGGCCCAATTAGAGCAAACAGTGTGTAAACCGGGGGCCCAGTGAGATCAGACATTGTGTAACACGGGGGCCGAGTGAGATCAGACTGTGTGTAAGCCGGGGGCCAACTTAGTTCAGACCGTATGTAAGCCGCACGTAAATGAGATCAGACAGTATGTAACCTGGGGCACAATGAGATCAGACAGTGTGTAACCCGGCGTCCGAGTGAGATCACACTGTGTAACCCGGGGGCCCAGTGAGATCAGACCGTGAGTATCCCGGGGGCCCAGTGCAATCAGACAGTGTTTTACCCAGGGGCCCAGTGAGATAGGACTGTGTGTAAGCCGGGGGCACACTGATTTCAGACCGTATGTAATCCGCAAGTAAATGAGATCAGACAGTGTGCAACCTGGGGCACAATGAGATCAGACAGTGTGTAACCCGGCGTCCCAGTGAGATCAGACAGTGTGTAACCCGGGGGCCCAGTGAGATCAGACCGTGAGTAAACCAGGGGCCCAGTGCGATCAGACTGTGTGTTAGCCTGGGGCCAGTGAGATCGGACTGTGTGTTAACCGGGGGCCCAATGAAATCAGACAGTGTCAAAATCGGGGGCCCAGTGAGATAAGTCAGTTTGTATTCCGGGAGTCCAGTGAGATCAGACAGTGCGGAACCATGGTGCCAGTGAGATCAGACAGTGTGTAACCCGGGGGTGGGCCCATTGAGATCAGACAGTGTGTAACCCGGCGGCCCAGTGAGATCAGACAGTGTGTAAACCGGGGGCCCAGTGAGATCAGACAGTGAGTAACCCGGGGGCCCAGTGTGCTCAGCCAGTGTGTAACCCGGGGGCTCAGTGAGACTGGACAGTGTGTAACCTGGGTGAGCCATTGAGATAAGAATGTTTGCAACCTGGGAGCCCAGTGAGATCAGAAAGTGTGTAACCTGGGAGCCCAGTGTGATCAGACAGTTTAACCCGGGATGGGCCCAGTGAGAACAGACAGTGTGCAACCCGGAGTCCAGCGCGATCAGAAAGTGCGTAACTCGGGCGCCCAGTAAGAATTGACAGTGTGTAAACCAGGATCCCAGTACGATCAGACAGTGTGTAACTCTGGAGCCCAGTGAGATTTGAAAGTGTGTAAGCCATGAGCCCAGTAAGATCAGACAGTGTGTAACCCGGGGGCCCAGTGAGATCAGACAGTGTGCAACCCGGAAACCAGTGAGATCAGACAGTGTGTAACCCGGGGGCCCAGTGAGATCAAACAGTGTGTAAACCAGGGGCCAGTGAGGTCAGACAGTGTGTAGCCCGGGTGCCCAGTGAGATCAGACAGTGTGTAACCCGGGTGCGGAGTGAGATCAGACAGTGTGTAACCAGGGGACGCGCCGAGATCAGACAGTGTGTAACCAGTGAGCACATTGTGATCAGGCAGTGTGTCACCCGGGGGCTCATTGAGATTAGACAGTGTGTAACCCGGTGGGCCGAGTGAGATCAAACAGTGTGTAACCCGCGGAGGATGGGACCAGTGAGATGAGACAGTGTGTAACCCGGGGGCCCAGTGAGATGAGACAGTGTGTAACCCGGGGGCCCAGTGAGATCAGACTGTCTGTAAAGCGGGGGCCCAGTGAGATCAGACAATGTGTAACCCGGGGGCCCAGTGAGATCAGAAAGTGTCTAACCCGCGGGCCCACTGAGATTTGTCAGTGCGGAACCCGGGAGCCCAGTGAGATCAGAAAGTGTGTCACAGTGGTTCGCAGTGAGATCAAGCAGTGTGTAACCCGGGGACCCAATGAGATCAGACAGTTTGTAACCCAGGGGCCCAGTGAGATCAGACAGTGTGTAAACCGGGGGTCCAGTGAGGTCTGTCAGTGTGTCACCCCGGGCCCAGTGTAATCAGACAGTGTGTTCCCCGTTGGCCCAGTGAGATCAGACCATGAGTAACCCGGGGGCCCAGTGAGATCAGACAGTGTGTTACCCAGTGGCCCAGTGATATCGTATTGTGTGTAAACCGGGGGCTCAATGAGATCAGACAGTATCAAAACCTGGGGCCCAGTGAGATCAGACAGTGTGTAACTCGGGGACCCAGTGAGAACAGACTGTGTGTAAGCCGGGGGCCCACTGAGTTCAGGCCGTATGTAACCCGCAAGTAAATGAGATCAGACAGTATGTAACCTGGAGCACAATGAGATCAGACAGTGTGTAACACGGCGTCCCAGTGAGATCAGATTGTGTAACCCGGGGGCCCAGTGAGATCGGACTGTGTGTTAACCGGGGGCCCAATGAGATCAGACATTGTCAAAACCGGGGGCCCAGTGGGATAAGTCAGAGTGTAACCCGGGAGCCCAGTGAGATCAGACAGTGCGGAACCTGCGTGCCCAGTGAGATCAGACAGTTTGTAACCCGGAGGTTGGCCCAGTGAGATCAGACAGTGTGTAATCCCGGGGCACAGTGAGATCAGACAGTGTGTAACCCGGGGGCCCAGTGAGAACAGACCGTGAGTAACACTGGGGCCCAGTGCGTTCAGACAGTGTGTTATGCGGGGGCCCAGTGAGATCGGACTGTGTGTAAGCCAAGGGCTCACTGAGTTCAGACCGTTTGTAATCCGCAAGTAAATGAGAGCAGACAGTGTGTAACCTGGGGCACAATGAGATCAGACAGTGTGTAACCCGGCGTCCCAGTGAGATCAGACAAGGTGTAACCCGATAGCCCAGTGAGATCAGTCCGTGAGTAATCCAGGGGCCCAGTGCAATCAGACTATGTGTTACCCGGGGGCCAGTGAGATCGGACTGTGTGTTAACCAGCTGCCCAGTGAGATGAGACAGTGTGTAACCCGGGGGCCCAGTGAGACCGGACAGTGTGTAACCTGGGTGAACCATTGAGATCAGAAAGTTTGTAACAAGGGAGCCCAGTGAGATCAGAAAGTGTGTAACCTGGGAGCCCAGTGAGATCAGAATGTTTAACCCGAGATGGGCCCAGTGAGAACAGACAGTTTGCAACCCGGGGGCCCAGCGCGATCAGAAAGTGTGTAACTCGGGGGCCCAGTAAGATTTGACAGTGTGTAACCCAGGGGCCCAGTAAGATCAGACAGTGTATAACTCGGGGGCCCAGTGAGATTTGACAGTGTGTATGCCATGGGCCCAGTAAGATCAGACAGTGTGTAACCCGAGTGCCAAGTGAGATCAGACAGTGTGTAACCCGGGGGCCCAGTGAGATCAAACAGTGTGTAACCCAGGGGCCCAAAGAGTTCAGAGAGTGTGCAAACCGCGGGCCAGTGAGGTCAGACAGCGTGTAACCAGGGGACGCACGGAGATCAGACAGTGTGTAACCAGTGAGCACATTGAGATCAGGCAGTGTGTCACCCGGGGGCTCATTGAGATCAGACAGTGTGTAACCAGGGGACCCATTGAGAACAGACAGTATGTAACCCGGAGGCACAGTGAGATCAGACAATGTGTAACCCGGGGGCCCAGTGAGATCAGACAGTGTCTAACCCGGGGGCCCAGAGAGATCAGACAGTGTCTAACCATTGGGTGGGCCCAGTGAGATCAGATAGTGTGTAACCCGGGGGTCTACTGAGACTAGCCAATGTGTAACTCGGGGGTGGGCCCAGTGAGACCAGACAGTCTGTAACCCGGGTACCCAGTACGATCAGACAGTGTGTAACCCGGGGGCCCAGTGAGATCAGACATTGTCTAAACCGGGGGCCGAGTGAGATCAGACAGTATGTATCCCGCGGGGCCAGTGAGATTAGAGAGTGTGTAAACCGGGGTCAGTGAGATCAGACAGTGTGTAACCCGGGTGGGATGTGCCAAATTAGATCAGACAGTGTGTAACCCGGGAGCCCAGTGAGACCAGACAGTGTGTAACCCGGCGACCCAGTGAGATCAGACAGTGTGTAACCCGGGACCAATGAGATCTGACAGTGTGTAACCGGGTGGGCAGTGAGATCGGACAGTGAGTAACCCGGTGGTCAATTGAGATCAGTCAGTGTGAAACCCTGGGGTCCGCTGAGATCAGACAATGTGTAAAACGTGACCCCAGTGAGATCAGACAGTGTGTAACCCGGGGACTCATTGGCATCAGACAGTGTGTTCCCCAGATGGGATGGGACCTGTGAGATCAGACATAGTGTAACCCTGGGGCCCAGTGAGATCAGACAGTGTGTAACCCCGGGACCCAGAGGGATCAGACAGTGTGTAACCCCGGGGCCCAGAGGGATCAGACTGTGTGTAACCAGGGAGCCCAGTGAGATCAGACGGTGTGTAACCCGGGTGCCCAGTGAGATCAGTCAGTGTGTAAACCTAGGGCCCAGTGAGATCTGACGGTGTGTAACCTGGGGGCCCAGTGAGATCAGACAGTTTGTAACGCGGGGTCCAGTGAGATCAGACAGTGTGTAACCCGGCGGCCCAGTGAGATCAGACAGTGTGTAACTCGGGGGCCCAGTGAGGACAGGCAGTGTGTAACCCCGGGGCCCAGGTAGATCAGACAATGTGTAACGCGGGGGCCCAGTGCGATCAGACAGTGTGTTACCCGGGGGCGCAGAGAGATCCGACAGTGTGTAATCCCGGGGCCCAGAGTGATCAGGCAATGTGTAACCAGGGAGCCGAGTGAGATCAGACAGTGTGTAACCCGTAGGCCCAGTGAGATTAGACATACTGTAACTCGGGGAGAACGGGCTAAGTAAGATCAGACAGTGTGCAACCCGGGGGCCTGTGTGATCTGACAATTGTGTAACCGGAGGTGGGCCAAGTGAGATCAGACAGTGTTAACCCGGGGGCTCAGTGAGATCGGTCAGTGTGTAAGACGGGGGCCCAGTAAGATCAGGCAGTGTGTAAACCGGGGGAGCAGTGAGATCAGACAGTATTTAATCTGGGGGCCCAGTGAGTTCAACAGTGTGTTTCCCGGGGGCCTGTGAGATCAGACAGTGCTTAACAGGGTGGCCCAGTGAGATTAGAAAGTATGTAACCCGAGAGTCCAGTAAGATCGGACAGAATGTAACCCGTGGCCCAGTGACATGAGACAGTGTTTTACCCTGGAAGAATGGGCCCAGTGAAATCAGATACTGTATTAAACCGTGGAAGATTGGTCAAGCGAAATCAGACAGTATGTAATCCGGGAGCCCAGTGAGATCAGACAGTGTGTAACCCGGGGGCCCAGTGAGATTTGACAGTGAGTAACCCGGGGGCCCAGTGAAATCAGACAGTGTGTAACCCGCGAGCACAGTGAGATCAGACAGTGTATAACCCGGGGATGCAGTGAGATCAGACAGTGTGTAACACGGGGACTCAGTGAGATCCGACAGTGTGTATCCAATGAACCCAGTGAGATCAGACAGTGTGGAACCCATGCGCCCAGTGAGATCAGACGGTGTGTAACCCGGGGACCCAGTGAGGTAAGACATTATGTAACACGGGGATCCAGTGAGACCAGACAGAGTGCAACCAGGGTCCCCAGTGAGATCAGGGAGTGTGTAAGCCAGGTGCCCAGTGAGATCAGACAGTGTGCAATCCGAGGATCCATCGAGATCGGACAGTGTGAAACCCGGGGGCCAGTGAGATCAGACAGTGTGTAACCCGGGGAGAATGGGCCCAGTGAGATCAGACAGTTTGTAACATAGAAACATAGAAACATAGAAAATAAGTGCAGGAGTAGGCCATTCGGCCCTTCTAGACTGCACCTCCATTCAATGAGTAAACGGCTGAACATGCAACTCCAATACCCCATCCCTGTTTTCTCGCCATACCCCTTGATCCCCCTCGTAGTAAGGAATTCATCTGACTCCTTTTTGAATATATTTAGTGAATTAGCCTCAACAACTTTCTGTGGTAGAGAATTCCACTGGTTCACCACTCTCTGGGTGAAGATGTTTCTCCTCATCTCGGTCATAAATGGCTTTCCCCTTATCCTTAGACTGTGACCCCTGGTTCTGGACTTCCCCAAATTGGGAACATTCTTCCTGCATCTAACCTGTCTGAACCAATCAGAATTTTAAACGTTTCTATGAGGTCCCCTCTCATTCTTCTGATCTCCAGTGAATACAAGCCCAGTTGATCCTGTCTTTCTTGATAGGTCAGTCCAGCCATGCCGGGAATCAGTCCGCTGATCCTTCGCTGCACTCCCTCAATAGCAAGAATGTTCTTCCTCAAGTTAGGAGACCAAAACTGTACACAATACTCCAGGTGTGGCCTCACCAAGGCCCTGTACAACTATAGCAACATCTCCCTGCCCCTGTACACAATCCCCTCGCTATGAAGGCCAACATGCCATTTGCTTTCTTAACTGCCTGCTGTACCTGCATGCTATCCTTCAATGACTGATGTACCATGACACCCAGGTCTCGTTGCAACTCCCCTTTTCACAATCTGTCACCATTCAGATAATAGGCTCTCTCTCTATTTTTACCACCAAAGTGCATAACCTCACATTTATCCACATTATACTTCACTGCCATGCATTTGCCCACACACCTAACCTATCCCAATCACTCTGCAGCCTCATAGCATCCTCCTCGCAGCTCATACCGCCACCCAACTTAGTGTCATCCGCAAATTTGGAGATACTACATTTAATCCCCTCGTCTAAATCATTAATGTACAAGGTAAACAGTTGGGGCCCCAGCACAGAACATTGCGGTACCACACTATTCACTGCCTGCCATTCTGAAAAGTACGCAGTTACTTCTACTCTTTGCTTCCTGTCTGACAACCACTTCTCAATCCATGTCAATACACGACCCCCAGTCCCATGTGCTTTAACATTGCACATTAATCTCTTGTGTGGGACCTTGTCTAAAGCCTTCTGAAATTCCAAATATACCACATCAACTGGTTCTCCCTTGTCCACTCTACTGGAAACATCCTCAAAAAATTCCAGAAGATTTGTTAAGCAAGATATACCTTTCACAAATCCATGCTGACATGGACCTATCATGTCACCTCTTTCCAAATGCGCTGCTATGATATCCTTAATAATTGATTCCATCATTTTACCCACTACTGAGGTCAGGCTGACCGGTCTATAATTCCCTGTTTTCTCTCTCCCTCCTTTTTTTTTAAAGTGGGGTTACATTGGCTACCCTCCACTCAATAGGAACTGATCCTGAGTCAATGGAATGTTGGAAAATGACTGTTAATGCATCCGCTATTTCCAAGGCCACCTCCTTAAGTACTCAGGGATGCAGTCCATCAGGCTCAGGGGATTTATCGGCCATCAACACCATCAATTTCCCCAACACAATTTCCCGACTAATAAGGATTTCCCTCAGTTCCTCCTCCTTACGAGACCCTCTGACCCCTTTTATATCCGGAAGGTTGTTTGTGTCCTTCTTAGTGAATACCGAACCAAAGTACTTGTTCAATTGGTCTGCCATTTCTTTGTTCCCCGTAATGACTTCCCCTGATTCTGACTGCAGGGGACCTACGTTTGTCTTTACTAACCTTTTTCTCTTTACATGTCTGTAGAAATTTGTGCAATCCGTCTTAATGTTCCCTGCAAGCTTCTTCTCGTACTCCATTTTCCCTGCCCTCCATACCCCTTTGTCCTTCTCTGCTGAGTTCTAAATTTCTTCCAGTCCCTGGGTTGGCTGCTATTTCTGGTCAATATGCATGCCTCTTCCTTGGCTTGAATAATATCCCTGATTTCCCTTGATAGCCACGGTTGAGCCACCTTCCCCTATTTATTTTTACGCCAGACAGGAATGTAAAATTGTTGCAGTTCATCCATGCGGTCTCTAAATGTCTGCCATTGCCAATCAACTGTCAACCCCTTAAATATCATTCGCCAATCAATCCGAGCCAATTCACGCCTCATACCTTTAAAGTTACCCTTCTTTAAGTTCTGGACCATGGTCTCTGAATGAAACGGATTGCAAACGTTTATATAGATATGTAAAGAGAAAAAGGTTAGTAAAGACAAACGTAGGTCCCCTGCAGTCAGAATCAGGGGAAGTCATAACGGGGAACAAAGAAATGACCGACCAATTGAACAAGTACTTTGGTTCGGTATTCACGAAGGAGGACACGAACAACATTCCGGTTATAAAAGGGATCGGGGGGTCTAGTAAGGAGGAGGAACTGCGGGAAATCCTTATTAGCCGGGAAATTGTGTTGGGGAAATTGATGGGATTGAAGGCCGATAAATACCCAGGGCCTGATGGACTGCATCCGAGAGTACTTAAGGAGGTGGCCTTGGAAATAGTGGATGAGTTGACAGTCATTTTCCAACATTCCATTGACTCTGGATCAGTTCCTTTGGAGTGGAGGGTAGCCAATGAAACCCCACTTTTTAAAAAAGGAGGGAGAGAGAAAACATGGAATTATAGACCGGTCAGCCTGACATCGGTAGTGGGTAAAATGATGAAATCAATTATTAAGGATGTCATCGCAGTGCATTTGGAAAGAGGTGACATGATAGGTCCAAGTCAGCATGGATTTGTGAAAGGAAAATCATGCTTGACAAATCTTTTGGAATTTTATGAGGATGTTTCCAGTAGAGTGGATAAGGGAGAACCAGTTGATGTGGTATATTTGGACTTTCAGAAGGCGTTCGACAAGGTCCCACACAAGAGATTGATGTGCAAAGTTAGAGCACATGGGTTTGGGGGTAGTGTACTGACATGGATTGAGAACTGGTTGTCAGACAGGAAGCAAAGAGTAGGAGTAAATGGGTACTTTTCAGAATGGCAGGCAGTGACTAGTGGTGGACCGCAAGGTTCTGTGCTGGGGCCCCAGCTGTTTACACTGTACATTAATGATTTAGACGAGGGAATTAAATGTAGTATCTCCAAATTTGCGGATGACACTAAGTTGGGTGGCAGTGTGAGCTGCGAGGAGGATGCTGTGAGGCTGCAGAGCGACTTGGATAGGTTCGATGAGTGGGCAAATGCATGGCAGATGAAGTATAATGTGGATAAATGTGAGGTTATCCAATTTGGTGTTAAAAACAGAGAGACAGACTATTATCTGAATGGTGACAGATTAGGAAAAGGGGAGGGGCAAAGAGACCTGGGTGTCATGGTCCATCAGTCATTGAAGGTTGGCATGCAGGTGCAGCAGGCGGTTAAGAAAGCAAATGGCATGTTGGCCTTCAGAGCAAGGGGATTTGAGTACAGGCGCAGGGAGGTGTTGCTACAGTTGTACAGGGCATTGGTGAGGCCACACCTGGAGTATTGTGTACAGTTTTGGTCTCCTAACCTGAGGAAGGACAGTCTTGCTATTGAGGGAGTGCAGCGAAGGTTCACCAGACTGATTCCAGGGATGGCGGGACTGACCTATCAAGAAAGACTGGATCAACTGGGCTTGTATTCACTGGAGTTCAGAAGAATGAGAGGGGATCTCATAGAAACATTTAAAATTCTGACGGGGTTAGACAGGTTAGATGCAGGAAGAATGTTCCCAATGTTGGGGTAGTCCAGAACCAGAGGTCACAGTCTAAGGATAAGGGGTAAGCCATTTAGGACCGAGATGCGGAGGAACTTCTTCACCCAGAGAGTGGTGAACCTGTGGAATTCTCTACCACATAAAGTTGTTGAGGCCAATTCACTAAATATATTCAAAAAGGAGTTAGATGAGGTCCTTACTACTAGGGGGATCAAGGGGTATGGCGAGAAAGCAGGAATGGGGTACTGAATTTGAATGTTCAGCCATGAACTCATTGAATGGCGGTGCATGCTAGAAGGGCCGAATGGCCTACTCCTGCACCTATTTTCTATGTTTCTCTGTATCTATTTTCCATCCTAATGCACAATTCCACCATATTATGGTCATTCTTCTCCAAGGGGCCTCGCAGAACGAGATTGCTAATGAATCCTCTCTCATTTCACAACACCCAGTCTAAGATTGCCTCCCCCCTGGTTGGTTCCTCGACATATTGGTCTCGGAAACCATCCGTTATGCACTCCAGGAAATCCTCCTCCACCGTATTGCTTCCAGTTTGGTAAGCAAAATTTGTGTGCATATTAAAGTCACCCATTATAACTGCTGCACCTTTATTGCATGCACCCCTAATTTCCTCTTTGATGCCCTCCCCAAACTCACTACTACTGTTTTTGGTCTCCTCAAAACTTCCACTAACGTTTTTTGCCCTTTGGTGTTCTGCAGCTCTATGAATATAGATTCCACATCTTCCAAGCTAATGAACTTCCTAACTATTGCATTAATCTCCTCTTTAACCAGCAATACTACACCAACTCCTGTTCCTTTTATTCTATCCATCCTGACTGTTGAATACCCCTGGATGTTGAGTTCCCAACCCTGATCATCCTGGAGCCACGTCTCTGTAATCCCAATCACATAATGTTTGTTAACATCTATTTGCACAGTTATTTCATCCACTTTATTACGGATACTCCTTGCATTAAGACACAAAGCCTTCAGGCTTGTTTTTTTAACACCCTTTGTTCTTTTAGAATTTTGCTGTACAGTGGACCTTTTTGTTCTTTGCCTTGTGTTTCTCAACTTTTCCTCTTCTCCTTTCTGTCTTTTGCTTTTGTCTCCTTTTTTTTCCCTCTGTCTCCTTTTATTGGTTCCCATCCCCCTGCCATATTAGTTTAACTCCGCCCCAACAGCACGAGCAAACACTCCCCCTTGGACATCGGTTCCGGTCCTGCCCAGATGCAGACGATCCAGTTTGTACTGGTCCCACCTCCCCCAGAACCGGTTCCAATGCCCCAGGAATTTTGAATCCCTCCCTGCTGCACTACTGCTCAAGCCATGTATTCATCTGCGCCATCCTGTGATTTCTACTCTGAATAGTACGTGGCACTGGTAGCAATCCCGAGATTACTACTTTTGAGGTCCTACTTTTAAATTTAGCTCCTAGCTCCTTAAATTCGTTTCGTAGGACCTCATCCCTTTTTTTACCTTTGTCGTTGGTACCAATGAGCACCACGACAACTGGCTGTTCACCTTCCCTTTTCAGAATGTCCTGCACCCGCTCCGAGACATCCTTGACCCTTGCACTAGGGAGGCAACATAGCATCCTGGAGTCTCGGTCGCAGAAAATCCTATCCATTCCCACAAAATTCTATCCCCTATAACTATAGCTCTCCCACACTTTTTCCTGCCCTCCTGTGCAACAGAGCCAGCCACGGTGCCATGAACTTGGCTGCTGCTGCCCTCCATTAATGAGTCATCCTCCGCAATAGTACTCAAAGAAATGTATCTGTTTTGCAGGGGGATGACCGCAGGGGAGCCCTGCACTACCTTCCTTGCACTACTCTTCCTGCTTGTCTTCCATTCCCTAGCTGGCTGTGGACCCTTCTCCTGCGGTAAGACCAACTCACTACACGTGCTACTCATGTCATTCTCAGAATCGTGGATGCTCCAGTTTGAATCCACCCTCAGCTCCAATTATGCAACGCGGTCCGTCAGGAGCTGGAGGCGGACACACTTCCCGCAGATGTAGTCGTTAGGGACACTGGAAGTGTCCCTGAGTTCCCACATGGTACAGTAGGAGCATATCACGTGACCGAGCTCTCCGGCCATGATTTAACACTTAGATACACTTAAATTGGTGACAACACTGTTAACAGGTTACTTACTGATATAAAAAAGAAAAAGAAAAACTTCTCACCAATCACCAGCCAATCACTTGCACTTTGGCTGTGACGTCACCTTTTATTTCATTTCTACTTCTTATCTGCTTTTTCTCCCAGCTGGAGCTGCACAAGCCCGGCCTTTACAGGCCTCACCCCACTGCTCCCGCCTCTCACCGACTGTTGAACACCGGATGGCCCTTTATAGGCCTCACCCCACTGCTCCCGCCTCTAGCCGACTGCCTGTGGAACACCCGCTGGGCATTTATAGGCCTCACCCCACTGCTCCCGCCTCTCACCGACTGTGGAACACCGGCTGGGCGTTCATAGGCCTCACTCCACTGCTCCCGATTCTCACGGACTGCCTGTGCAACACCCGCTGGGCCTTTATAGGCCTCAACTCGCTGCTCCCGCCTCTCACCGACTGCCTGTGGAACACCGGCTAGGCCTTTTTGTCCTCACCCCACAGCTCCCGCCTCTCAACGACTGTGGAACACCCACTGGGGCTTTATAGGCCTTATCCCATTGCTCCTGCCTCTCACCGACAGTGGAACACCCACTGGGCCATTATAGGCCGCACCCCACTGCTCCAGCCTCTCACCGACTGCCTCTGGAACATCCACTGGGCCTTTATAGGCCACACCCCACTGCTCCCGGCTCTCACCTACTGTGGAACACCCGCTGGGCCGTTATAGGCCTCACCCCACTGCTCACGCCTCTCACCGACTGCCTGTGGAATACCCGCTGTGCCTTTATAGGCCTCACCCCACTGCTCCTGCCTCTCACTGACTGTGGAGCACCCACTGGGCCTTTATAGGCCTCACCCCACTGGTCCTGCCTCTCACCGACTGTGGAACACCCGCTGGGCCGTTATAGGCCTCACCCCACTGCTCCTGCCTCTCACCGACTGCTTGTGGAACACCCGCTGGGCCTTTATAGGCCTCACCTCACTGCCCCCGCCTCTCACCGACTGTGGAACACCCACTGGGCCTTTATAGGCCTCACCTCACTGCTCCCGCCTCTCACCGACTGTGGAACACCCACTAGGCCTTTATAGGCCTCACGCCACTGCTCACGCCTCTCACCGACTGTGGAACACCCATTGACCTTTATAGGCCTCACCCCACTGCTCCCGCCTCTCACCGACTGCCTGTGGAACACCCGCTGGGCCTTTATAGGCCTCACTCCACTGCTCCCGCCTCTCACCGACTGTGGAACACCCATTGTCCTTTATAGGCCTTACCCCACCGCTCCCGCCTCTCACCGACTGCCTGTGGAACACCCGCTGGGCCTTTATAGATCTCACCACACTGCTCCCGCCTCTCACCGACTGTGGAACACCCGCTGGGCCTTTATTGGCCTCACCCCACTCCTCCCGCCTCTCACCGATTGCCTGTGGAACACCCGCTGGGTCTTTATAGGCCTCACCCCACTGCTCCAGCCTCTCACCGACTTCCAGGCAGATTGAATCACAGTTGGGAATTTTGTCAAGATTCCCAGCAGAACTTTTTGGACTCTCAGTTTAACAATTCCTTTTTAGAATGAACACCTTTAACTTAAGTTAGCTCCATCAGCAGTTCAGTAATCCCAGTTTCTAGCCCAAACTTGGTGCCTTGAGAAGCGGTTTTGAAATGTCGCAAATCCTGCAAGTGGAAGTACATTAAAGAATGCAAACGGTTGCAGGCATTGAATGCAACACTGAGCAGTCCCGCTGCGAGCAAGGTTCAAACCTGCGCGGGGATACAATGGCAGTGCCCAACTATTTTACTTTCTCAAATTTCCCACCCTGCACGGTGGGTTTAATTTCCTCATTGACTATTGCGCTGCTTTCGCGATGTTCAATTTGCTACAAATTCATCAAATTGAAATGAATCTCAGCGATCAGTAAAATAATTGAACCCTTCCCATATTTAACGATATATGTACAACATGGTCAGAACTGTTGATATCACAATTTGCATTTTATTCGAACTTGTTGCGGTGCGATTTCCAGCACAGCGATTTGTGCTAAATCTTTCAGCAACAGGTAGAATGATGAGAATCTATTCCCCAATTCGGAATATACCTGGCAGTGTTCCAGCAGAGAGGATTCTCCCTGCAGCCCTTACTCATGGGTTTAAACCTTCATCAATTTTTCAGCTCAATGAGTTTGGGAAAAAAATCTTATTCCCTGCGACAATAAGAACATAAAGATATAATAATTATGATCTGCAGAACGCCACATGTTCCATCGAGCCAGCTCCACTGTTCATTAAGGCCATGGCTGAACTTTGACCTCAACTCCACTTTTCAATCCGAACCGCTTGTCCTTCATTCTTTAGATTCCAAAACATTTGATTTGATGAAGAGGTTTTGAAAACTTTTCCACCAATACAGACAATCGAACCTTCGTTACTGATCCTGACTCTCGCAGTTAACATGTCAGTTTAGCAATCGTAGTCTGATCTATATCTACTCGGGTTATCGAGGCAGGGAGTTTGACGATTGAAGCAACGTTGTTTTATTTATTAGATTGCTCTGAGAGTTCGTCCTTAATAGCATTATTTTAATATATTCTGTTCTATTGTAACATGAATGAGAATGAAGTCACACATTGCTATATCTAGCTGACTGGCACTAATGGGATTAAGTAACCTGAGCGTCCAATTGCTGGTTTCCCTTTGTGTGAGAATCAGGCATCCAGTCAACTGATCAGCAGTCTCTGCAAAAGAACACAATTCTTCACTTCTCATAGAAAATGCATCCAAATTTGATCGATATTAACACTAACGTTGGTTTCTATGGTTCGCCACGAGGCTGTCTGGTGAGTGTTGTTTCTGGACAGTCGCTAATTGTGTCAACATGAATCGTACCGTTTGATGGCTTCTCTCGCCTGTTGATAATTCAGCCACATTACTATTTAACTTTTACTGTTTATTCTACGTAATCGCTTTATTCAGACTCGAATATTCTTCTCACTTCTGACATCGATAATGTGACCAGGTTAATGTTTCCAGCCAACGCTTAATTATCTCTGAATTACAGCGAGAGCTAGCATAATTTTAGTGCGATGGTTAACTTTATGGTTTCTGGTTTAGTTAATTGCTACTGGTGCAATTTCTGGGTGAGCAGTCAATTTTCGTGTGTTGGTTTGTTTTATGATCCCTTGGGGAGTTTCTGGCTGCTGTATAATGTTTCATGTGTTGTATTTTGTGAAGGGCAATTGGTCAGTTCCTGGCTGCTTGGTCAGTTTACATGTCTTGTGGCAGGTGATAGGCAATTGATCGGTTTCAGATAATGGCTTAGGCCTGGCTGGCTCGTTCGAGTATGATTAACTTAATTTTAGAGTTGTGGGCTTTGAAAGCCCGTTTGGCGGTTATGTGCTTTGCAGTTTTAGGCTGATTTCACAGGCAATCCCGAGCTCTGAATTCATGAAAAAACAGTTCAAAGGATGTTTGATATAAATGCTATTCGACAACTGTTTCAGGGTAGTATTCCTTGATTAGAGATTAACTCCAGAGTATTGCTGCTAATGATTGGATAGTGTTTAATTTCTCCCCCAGCTCGGGGTCAGATCACCTCACTGGGACTTCGGGCTGTGTCTCAATTCACGAGCCATCAGTGCGAGAAAACAATGAATAATTTGTACTGTGTGCAATTCTGGTCTGCTTGGCTCAGTGAACTAAAAACTTGCTTTAGAGGGGGGGGGGTGCAATCAAGGTTCACCAGCTTGATTCCTTGGAGGTGCGGACTGTCCTATGTGGAGAGATTGAGTTAATTGGACCTGTATACTCAGGTGTTTAGAGCAATGAGTGTCCAACTGATTGAATCGTAAGGTGGCCCTTGTGAAATAAACAAAAAAATTAGTATGCAGGCACAGCAAGTAAGCAGGAAGGCAAGTGGAATGTTGTCCTTTATTGCAAGGGGGATAGAGTATAAAATGCACCGGGGGAGGCTCGGGAGTTCCAGGTGCGTGGAGAGACTCGGGAGCTGTGTCGCTGAGGCCAACAAAAAGGCCCAGCGGGAGGTCGAGAGGCCCAGCTTGTGACGCTGCAGCAGGGAGAGAAGGCAAAGAAGAAGTAGAAAGAAATCGAAAGGTGACCTCACAGCCAAGGGGTAAGTGATTGGCGGGTGATTGGTAAGTAGTTGTTCTTTTTCTATTTCTTTTTTCCTAATCTTTTAACATTGTAATTGCCCAATTAGGTTAATCTAAGTGTTAAGTCATGGCACGAGAGTTCGGACACTTGTTATGCTCCTCCTGTACTATTTGGGAACTCAGGGATGCTTCCGGTGTCCCTGACGACTACGTGTGCGGGAAGTGCATCCACCTGCAGCTCCTGACAGACCGCATTGTGGCACTGGAGCTGCGGTTGGATTCACTCTGGGCATCCACGATGCTGAGAATGACGTGAGTACCACGTTTAGTGAGTTAGTCACACCGCAGGTAAAGAGTACACAGCCAGATAGTAAATGGGTGACCAGCAGGAAGAGTATAGCAAGCAAGGTAGGGTAGGGGTCCCCTGCGGTCATCCCCCTACAAAAAACATGAACCGCTTTGCGTACTGTTGAGGGGGATCACTCATCAGGGGAAGGCAGCAGCAGCCAAGTTCATGGCACCATGGGTGGCTCTGCTGCACAGAAGGGCAGGAAAAAGAGTGTGAGAGCGATAGTGAAAGGGGATTCAATTTTAAGGGGAATAGATAGGCGTTTCAGCGGCCGCAACCGAGACTGCAGGATGGTATGTTGCATCCCTGGTGCAAGGGTCAAGGATGTTTCGGAGTGGGTGCAGGACATTCTGAAATGGGAGGGCGAACAGCCATTTGTCGTGGTGCATATAGGTACAAAAGATAAAGGTAAAAAACAGGATGAGCTCCTACAAGACGAATTTAGGGAGCTCGGAGCTAAATTCAAAAGTAGGACCTCGAAAGTAGTAATCTCAGGATGGCTACCTGTGCCACGTGTGAGTCAGAGTAGGAATGGCAGGATGGCCCAGATGAATACGGGGCTTGAGCAGTGGTGCAACAGGAAGGTATTCAAATTACTAGGACATTAGAACCGGTTCTGGAGGAGGTGGGACCAGTACAAACTGGACGGTCTACACCTGGGCAGGACCGGAACCAAATTCCTAGGGGGAGTGTTTGCTCGTGCTGTTGCGGAGGATTTAAACTAACATGGCAGGGGGATGGTAACCTATGCAGGGAGGCAGAGGAAAATAAAAGGTAGACCGAGGCAAAAAGTAGAAAGATGAATAGTAAAAGTCGAGGGCAGAGAAACTCAAGGCAAAAAACCAAAAGGGCCACACTTTAGCAAAATTCTAAAGGGGAAAAGTGTGTTAAAATGACAAGGCTGAAGGTCCTGTGCCTCAAGGCGAGGAGTATTCGAAATAAGGTGGTCGAATTAACTGTGCAGATCGAAGTTAATGGAAATGATGTAGTTGGCATCACGGAGTCATGGCTCCAGGGTGACCCAGGCTGGGAACTCAACATCCAGGGGTATTAAACATTTAGGAAGGATAGACAGAAAGGAAAAGGAGGCGGGGTGGCGTTGCTGGTTTAAGAGGAAATTAATGCAACAGTAAGGAAGGACATTGGCTTGGATGATGTGGAATCAGTATGGTTGGAGCTACGGAATACCAAAGAGGAGAAAACGCTGGTGGAAGTTGTATACAGGCTACCAAACAGTAATAGTGAGGTTGCGGACAGCATCAAACAAGAAATAGGGGATGTGTGCAATAAAGGTACAGCAGTTATCATGGGCTTTTTTAATTTACATATAGATTGGACTAACCGCACTGGTAGCAATGCGGTGGAGGGGGATTTCCTGGAGTGTATGAGGGATGGTTTTCTTGACCAATATGTCGAGGAACCCACTAGAGAACTGGCCATCCTCGACTGGGTGATGTGTAATGAGAAGGGACTAATCTTGTTGTGCGAGGCGCCTTGTGGAAGGATGATCATAATATGGTAGAATTCTTTATTATGATGGAGAGTGACACAGCTAAATCAGAAACTAGGGTCCTGAAATTAAGGAAAGCTAACATCGACAGCATGAGGCGTGAATTGGCTAGAATAGACTGGCGAGTGATACTTAAAGGGTTAACGGTGGATAGGCAAAGGCAAACATTTATAGATCACATGGATGAACTTCAGCAATTGTACATCCCTGTCTGGAGTAAAAATAAAACAGGGAATGTGGCTCAGCCGTGGCTAACAAGGGAAATTAAAGATAGTGTTTAATCCAAGGGTGACCCATATAAATTGGCCACAAAATGCAGCAAACCAGAGGATTAGGAGAAATTTAGAATTCAGCAGAGGAGGATAAAGGAGTTAATTAGGAGAGGGAAAATAGAGTACGAGAGGATGCTTGCCGGGAACATAAAAACTGACTGCAAAAGCTTCTATAGATATGTGACTATAAAAAGATTAGTGAAGAAAACGTAGGTCCCTTGCATTCAGACTTGGGTGAATTTATAATGGGGAACAAAGAAATGGCAGACCAAATAAACAAATATTTTGGTTCTGTCTTCACGAAGGATGACACAAGTAACCTTCCGCATGTACTAGGGGACCGATGGTATAGTGAGAAGGAGTAATTAAAGGATATCCTAATTAGGTGGGAAATTGTGTTGATGAAATTGATGGGATTAAAGGCCGATAAATCCCCGGGGCCTGATTGTCTGCATCTCAGAGTGCTTAAGGAAGTCGCCCAAGAAATAGCGGATGCATCGGTGATCATTTTCCAACAGTCTATCGAATCTGGATCAGTTGCTATGGACTGGAGGGTAGCTAAAGCAACACCGCCACTTTAAAAAGGAGGGAGAGAGAAAACGGCTAATTATAGATCGGTTAGCCTGACATCAGTAGTGGGAACATTTTTGGAATCAATTATTAAGGATGAAACAGCAGAGCATTTAGAAAGCAGTGACAGGATCGGTCCAAGTCAGCATGGATTTAAGAAAGGGAAATCATGCTTGTCAAACCTTCTGAAATATTTTGAGGATGTAACTAGTCGATTAGACAAGGGACATACAGTAGATGTGTTGTATTTGGACTTTAAAAAGGCGTTTGACAAGGTCCCACATAAGAGATTGGTGTGTAAAATCAAAGCACATGGTATTGGGGTAATGTACTGGCGTGGTTAGAGAACTGGTTGGCAGACAAGAAGCAGAGAGTCGGGATAAATAGTTCATTTTCCGAATGGAACGCAGTGACTAGTGGAGTGCCGCAGGGCTCAGTGCTGGGATCCCAACTCTTTACAATATACATCAATGATTTGGATGAAGGAATTGAGTGTAATATATCCACGTTTGCAGATGACACTAAACTGGGTGGCGGTGTGAGCTGTGAGGAGGATGCTAAAAGGCTGCAGGGTGACTTGGACAGGTTTGGTGAGTGGGCAAATGCATGGCAGATGCAGTATAATGTGGATAAATGTGAGGTTAGCCACGTTGGTGGCAAAAAAGCAAAGGCAGAACATTATCTGTATGGCATCAGATTAGGAAAAGGGGAGGTGTAATGAGACCTGGATGTCATGGTTCATCAGTCATTGAAAGTTGGCATGCAGGTAGAGGAGGCGGTAAAGAAGATAAATGGCATGTTGGCCTTCATAGCTAGCGAATTTGAGTAAAGGAGCAGGGAGGCCTTACTGCAATTGTTCAGGGCATTGGTGAGATCTCACCTGGAATATTGTGTTCAGTTTTGGTCTGCTAACCTGAGGAAGGACGTTCTTGCTATTGAGGGAGAGCAATAAAGGTTCACCAGACTGATTCCAGGTATTGCTGGACTGACATAGGAAGAGAGACTGGATCAACTGGGCCTTTATACACTGGAGTTCAGAAGGATGAGAGTGGAACTCATAGAAACGTATAAGATTCTGACGGGACTGGGCAGATTAGATGCGGAAAGAATGTTCCCCATGTTGGGGAAGTCCAGAACCAGGGGACAAAGTCTTAGTATAAGGGGTAGGCCATTTAGGACTGAGATGATGAGAAACTTCTTCACTCAGAGAGTTGGTAACCTGTGGAATTCCCTGCCGCAGAGAGTTGTTGATGCCAGTTCATTGGATATATTCAAGAGGGAGTTAGATATGGCCCTTACGGCTAAAGGGATCAAGGGGTATGGAGAGAAGGCAGAAAGGGGTACTGAGGTGAAGGATCAGCCAAGATCTAATTGAATGGCGGCACCAAATGGCCGACTCCTGCTCCCATTTCTTACGTTGTTTTTTCTTATGTATGGATTTCATTGAAGGGCTTGAAGCTTCAAACTCAGAGGTGATGTCACTTCAAGCTCACCCACGGAAGGCAGATGGCGATTCAGCCAACCTTTAAGTGAGTCAGAATTGCCAACTCTTCTGATTCAGGAGAAGGAACGGCTTAGTATTCGTTCGTGTCCTCCTTGATTTTTTTATTTGACTCTCTTCAAGCTCGCCTTCAGTTTGTCTGTCTCCTGGACTGTTTGCTGGAGAGTGTTTCCTTCATCACTTTGGACCGGCTGCTGTGAGACCAATCCGGCTGCCGAGAACCAGCTATTCATTGACTTTCTTTTGCTCTGCCCCAAGGTTACACAGACTGACGATAACAGACAGCCACTCGTGTTGACAGCGTTTCCCCACCGTCTCTCGATGCCTCGTTCTCTGTTGCTTTGCAGACAGCCTAAATCATACTTTGGAGTTTGGCCAACATTTCCAGCACACCTTCTTGAACAGTCAGTTTAACTTGTCCTTTGTTGAAATAACACCTTTAACAAAGGTTTGCTCCATTCGCGGGCCAGTAATACAGCTTTCTAACCAACCCTTTAGTGACTTGAAAAGCGGTATAGAAATTTCCAAAATCCTTATCGGGGAAGCGGATTAAATAATACAGATTATTGCAGGCATTGTGTCCAACACGGAAAAGATCCGCTGCGAGTAGGGTTCAAACCAGCGTGGGTAAACAATGGCAGTGCACAACATTTTAAATTCTCAAATCTCCCACCCTGCACTGTGTGTTAAATCTCCACAATGACTCTTGCGCTACATCCGTGCTGTTCAATTTGCTGCAAATTCATCAAATCATAAGCGATCATATCGATCAGTGGAATATCAAATCCTCGGATATATTACGGTTATATCAGATGTTGATAACAGTTGGAATCCCACATTGCATTTTATTCTTATTTGTTGCGATGCGATTACCCGTACATCGATTTATGATGCCTATTAAAGCCACAGGTACTCAGATCATAATCTATTCCCCGATTATGAATGTAACTGGTACTGAGCTGGCACTGTTCCAGCAGAAACCGCTCTCCCTGCAGCTCTTCCTCGTGGTTTTTAATCTTCATCAATTTTTCAGCTCAATAAAGACTGGGTTTGGTTAGAATCTTATGCCCGGAGACATTAAGGACATAAAGAATCAAAAATGAGAAGTCAGAGTAGTATAAATGTCCCATCGAGCCTGCTCGCTATTCATTAAGATCATTGCTGATCTTTGACATGAACGCCACATTTCCACCCACGGCCCGAGTTCTTAATTTACTTGGAGTCCTAAACTTTACTGGTGATAAACAGTTTTTAGAACTTTTCCACCAATATAGACAACCGGATCTTCGTTACTAAGCCTGATTCTCGCAATTAAACAGGTCAATTTATCGAATCTCTTCGGATATTACAGACAGGGAGTTTGATGATTGACGGGACATTGTTGAATTAATGTATTGCTCTGAGTGTTCATCCTCAATATCTCTGTTTAAATATATGATATACTATTGTAAGCATGATTGGGAAGAAACTCTCATACTGCTGTGCCCAGCTGACTGGCACTACAGGGATAAGGTAACCTGAGCATCTAAAGGCAGGTTTCCTTTGTGTGAGAATCATGTATCCAGTCTAGTGATCAGCAGCCTCTCCAAGAAGGACAACATCAGCAGTTCTCACATAAACTGCATCCAGATTTGATCGCTTTTTGGAATAACGTTGGTTTCCAACTTTCTCTATCAGAATGTTTGATCAGTGATGTTTCTGGACAGTAATACGTTGCCTAAATATATATCTCCATTTATGATCGCTTCTCTCCCACGTGTTTGGGTATTCAGCCCCATTGTTGTCCACCTTTTACTGTTTATTCCATGTGATCGCGTAATTCAGACTCGAATATACTTTGATTTGCTTACACCAGTAATGTTTCAAGGTTTCCAGGTTAATGTTTCCAGCCAACACGTAATGATTGAACCGAGTGCTGGCATCATTTTAGGGGGATGAGTAACTTTAAGGTTTCTGATTCAGCTAATTGGTCCTGGACCAATTTCTGGATGATCGGTCAGTTTACATGTTGGTTTATGTAATGATCACTTGTTCAGTTTATGGCAGTTGGGTCACTTTGGATGTGATAGTTTCGGTTATGGTCAATTGGTCAGTTTCTGGGTGATAGGTCAGCTTACATGTGTTGGATTAGGTGATGGGCAATTGGTCAGTTTCTGTTCATGGCTTGGGCCTGTCTGGCTCGGTCGAGCATGATTCTCTCACTTTCAGAGTCGTGGGATTTAAACGCACATTTGGCGGTTTTGTGTCTTGCAGGTTTAGACTGATTTCAAAGGTGATCCACGCTCTCAATTATTGGGCAAATAGTTCAATGGATGTTTGATCTCAATGCTATTCGACACACTTTCAGAGAATCTCTCACCGATTCCGACTTTCTCCAGCATCTTGGTGCTAATGATGTAAATGAATACAATGTCAACCGCAGCTCGTCATCAGTTCAGCTCACTGGGACTTCTAGCTGTGTCTCCATTCAGCACCAATAGTTGGGAGAAAATAATGAAGAATTTGTACTGCCTCCAGTTTTCATCTCCATTGCTCAGTCAACTTAAAAGTTGCTCTAGAGGGGGTGCCATCAAGGTTCACCAGCTTGATTCCTTGGAGATGAGGGATCTCCTATCTGGAGAAATTGAGTTAATTGGACCTGTATACTCAGGTGTTTAGAACAATGAGAGGCAAACTGATTGAAATATATGGTGGTCCTTGTGTATTAAACACAAACAGTTAGTATGCAAATACAGCAAGTAATCAAGAAGGCAAATGGAATGTTGGCCTTAATTGCAAGAAGAATGGAGTATAAAAGCAGGGAAGACCTGCTGTAACTGTATAGGGTATTGGTGAGGCAACATCTGGAGTACTGCGTATAGTTTGGTCTGCGTATTTAAGCAGGGATATACTGACTCACGCAGCTAAACACGTCAGTTTACCTGCCATCGTCTGATCTGCATCTACTAGCGCTATCGAGGGAGGGAGTTTGACGATTGAAGGGATGTTGTTTTATGGATTGGATTGCTCTGAGTGTTCTTCCTTAATAGCTCCATTTAAATATATTCTGTTCTATTGTAACATGAGTGAGAATTAACTCTCACACTGCTATGCCCACCTGACTGGCACTAATGCAATAACGTAACCTTAGCATTTAAGTGCTGGTTTCCTTTTGTGTGAGAATCAGGCATCCAGTCAAGTGATCAGCTGTCTTTCCAAGAAGAACAAAATTCACCTTCTCACAAAAAATGCATCCAGCTTTGATCTATGTTAGCACATACCTTTCGCCATCAAACTGTCTGGTCAGTGATTTTTTTGGACAGTCCCGAATTGCGTAAATATGTATCTCCAGTTATGTTCGATACTCTCATGCCTGTTTGAGGTTTCAGCCCCATTGTTCTCAACCTTTTACTGTTTATTCCATGTAATTGCTTTATTCAGACTCGAATATTCCTTGAATTGCTTAGACCAGTAAAGTTTGAAGGTTTGCAGCATAATTTTTCCAGCAAACGCTTAATGATTGGACTGAGCGCAGGCATCATTTTAGGGGAATGGGTTGCCTAAAGTTTTCTGGTTCAGTTAATTGGTCCTGGACCAATTTCTGTGTGATCGGTCAGTTTACAAGTGTTGGGTTATATAATGATCACTTGTTCAGTTTCTGGCTGCTGGGTAACTTTGGATGTGTTAGTTTCGGTTATGGTCAATTGGTCAGTTTCTGGGTGATAGCTCAGCTTACATGTGTTGGGTTAGGTGATGGGCAATTGGTCAGTATTTGATAATGAGTTGGGCCTGTGTGGCTGTGTCGAGAATGATTCTCTTAATTTTTGATTTGTGGATTTTAAACCCCCATTTGGTGGGTTTGTGCTTTGCAGTTTTAGGCTGATTTCACAGGTGACCTGGAACTCTGAATTCATGGACAAATAGTTCAAGCGATGTTTGATATGAATGCTATTCGACAACAGTTTCCGGGTATTGCTCCCCGATTCGATTTTCTCTCCAGATTCTTGCTGCTAATGATTGAATTTTATTTAAGTTCACCTGCAGCTCGGTGTCAGTTCGGCTCATTGGGACTTCGGGCTGTGTTTCCATTCACGACCCATCGGTGCGAGAAAACAATGAACAATTTGTACTGTGTACAGTTTTCGTCTCCTTAGCTCAGGAAACGTAAAACTTGCTTTTGACGGGGTGCAATCAAGGTTCACCAGCTTGATTCCTTGGAGATTAGTGCTGTCCTACGTGGAGAGTTTGAGTTAATTCGATCTGCATACTCAGATGTGTAGCACAATGAGAGCCAAACTGATTGAAACATATTGGGGTCCTTGTGCATTTAGCACAACAAGTTAACATGCAGATACAGCAATTAATCAGGAAGGCAAATGGAATGTTGGCCTTAATTGCAAGGGGAATGGAGCATCAATGCAATGAACTCCTGCTACATCTGTAACAGTGTATTGGTGAGGCCTCACCTGGAGTACTGCGTACACTTTTGATCTCAATGTTTATGGAGGGATATATCTGCATTGGAGGCTGTTCAAAGAACGTTCACTAGGTTGGTTCCAGTGATGAGGGGTTTGACTTATGCGGATGGCTGAGTAGTTTGGGCCTATACACATTGAATTTCAGAAGAATTAAAGTTGATATGATTGAAACTTATGAGATAAGGTGGAGATCGACAAGGTAGATGCCGAGAAGATATTTCAACTGATAGGGGAAAGCTAAAATAGGGCACATAGTCTTAACATAAGGGGCAACCTATTTAATATCTAGATGAGGAGAAATCATTCTCTTAGATGGTTGTAAAACTGTGGAATTCCTTGCCCGAGAGAGATGTGAAGGCTGGGTCATTGAATATACCTAAGGCGGAGATAGAGTTATTTTTGAGCGATAAGTGTCTAAAGTGTAATGGGGAGCGGTCAGGGAAGTAGAGCTGAGCGCATGAGCAGATCAGCCATGATCTTATTGAATGGCAGAGCAGGACTTGCGGGGCCAAATGGCCGACTCCTGCTCCTATTTCTTATGTTCTTATGTATGGATTTCCTAGAGGGCTTGGAGCTTCAAACTCAGAGGTGCGTGCGCTGCAAGCTAAGCCACGGAAGACAGATGACGATTCAGCCAACCTTTAAGTGAGTGCTGCAACTCACACCTCAGCATTGCCAATTCTTCTGATTCGGGAGAAGGAAAGGCTCAGTATTCGTTGGTGTCCTACTTGATGTTTTTCTTGACTCTCTTCAAGCTCCCCTTCAGTTTGTCTGTCTCCTGGACTGTTTGCTGGAGAGTGTTCCCTTCGTCACTTTGGACCGGCTGCTGTGAGACCAATCGGGCTGCCTGGAACCGACTATCCATTGACTTCAATTTGCTCTCCCCCATGGTTACACAGACTGAAGCTACCAGATAGCCACTCGTGTTGACAGCGTTTCCCCACCGTGTCTCGATGCCTCCTTCTCTGTAGCTTTACAGACAGCCTAAATCACACTTCGGAGTTTGGCCAACATTTCCAGCACGCCTACTTGAACAGTCAGTTTAACTTTTCCTTCGTTGAAATAACACTTGAAAGCAAAGTTTTCTCCATTAGTAGATCAGCAATCCAGGCTTCCAGCCGATGCATTAGTCTCTTGAAAAGCGGTATAGAAATATCCAAAATCCTTCCACGGATTTAAGAATACAGACTATTGCAGGCATTGTTTCCAACACTGAGCAGGTCCGCTGCGAGCAGGATTCAAAAACCAGCGCAGATAAACAATGGCACTGCACAACATTTTAAATTCATAAATCTCCCACCCTGCACTGTGTGCTAAATCTCCTCAATGAAAATTGCACTGCATCCGTGATGTTCAATTTGCTGCAAATTAACACATAGAAAAGAATCGCAGCGATCAGTAAAATAGTCAAACAATCCGATATATTAAGCTTATATAACATGTTGAGCACAGTTGCAATTTCACATTGCTTTTTATTCACACGTGTTGCGATGCAATTTCCACTTCAGCGATTTGTGGTACCTCTTTAAGCCACAGGTACACAGATGAGAATCTATAACCCTATTCTAAATGTAGCTAACACTTTACTGGCAATGTTCCAGCAGAGAGGGCTCTCCCTGCAGCTCTTGCTCATGGGTTTAAATCTTCATCAATTTTTCAGCTCAATAAAGACAGAGTTTGGGTAAAAATCTTATTCCCTGAGACATTAACAACATAAAGACATAAGAATTATGAGCCGGAATACGTCACATATTCAATCGAGCAAGCGCCGCTATTCATTTAGACCATGGCAAAACTTTGACCTCATCTTTTCAACATTACTATTGATGAAAAGTTTCTGATAACTTTTCCACCAATACAGACAATCGAATCTTCGTTGATGAGCCTGACTCCCGCAGTTAAACATTTTAGTTTACCTATTGTAGTCTGATCTGCATCTACTAGTGTTATCCAGTCAGGGAGTTTGTCTATTGAAGGGATGTTGTTTTATTTATTAGTTTGCTCTGAGAGTTTCTCCGTAATAGCTCTATTTAAATATTTTCTGTTCCACTGTAACATGAGTGAGAATGAACTCTCTCACTGCAATGCCTACCTGACTGGCACTAATGGGATAAAGTAACCTGAGCGTCTAAGTGCAGGTTTCCCTTCGTGTGCGAATCAGGCATCAGTCAAGTGATCGGCAGCCACTTCAAGAAGAACAGAATTCTCCACTTCTCACATAAAATGCATCCAGATTTCATCGATATTCGCACTAACGTTGGGTTCGACCTTTCGCTATCAAGCTGTCTGGTCATTGATGCTTCTGGGCTTTCCCTCATTGTGTCAACATGTATATCACGGTAAGATCGCTTCTCTCATACCTGTTGAGCATTCAGCCCCATTGCTATTTACCTTTTACTCTTTATTCCATGCAATCGCTTTATTCAGACTCGAATATTCTTTGAATTACCAACATCGGTAATGTGAACAGGTTAATATTTCCAGCCAACACTTAATTACCTCTGAATTAGACCGAGTGCTGGCATCATTTTAGGGCGATGGTTAACTTTCAGGTTTCTCGGTTAGTTAATTGGTACTGGAGCAATTTCTGGGTCACAGTCAGTTTACATGTGTTGGTTTATATAATGATGCGTTGGTCAGTTTGAGGTTGCTGGGTCAGTTTACATGTGTTGTGTTAGGTAATAGGCAATTGTTCAGTTTGTGATAATGGCGTGGGCCTGCCTAGTTCAGTCGAGCGCGATTCTTGTAATTTTTAAAACCCCCGTTTGACGGTTTTATGCTATGCTGTTTTGGGCTGTTTCACAGGCGAATCCCAAGCTCCGAATTCATGGCCAAATAGGTCAAGGGATGTTTGATATAAATGCTATTCGGCAACAGTCTCAGGGTATTACTCCCTGATTCGAGATTAACTCCAGAGTCTTGCTGCTAATGATTGCATTTTATTTAATTACATCCGCAGCTCGCGGTCACTTAAGCTCACTGGGACCTCGGGCAGTGTTCCACTCACCACATATCGGTACGAGAAATCAACGACTCATTTGTACTGTGTACATTTTTGGTTTCCTTAGCTGATGAAACTTCAAACTTACTTTAGATTGGGTGCAATCAAGGTAACCAGATTGATTCCTTGGATATGAGGGCTGTCCTTTGAGGAGAGATTGAGTTAATTGGATCTGTTTCTTCTGGTGTTTAGAACAATGAGAGGCAAACTGATTTAAACATATTAGGAGTCTTTGTGCAGGAAACACAAAAAGTTAGTATGCAGGTGCAGTAAGTAATCAGGAAGGCAAATGGAATGTTGGCCTTTATTGCAAGGGGGATGTTTGTGCAGCCATTGCTATGATGACATGGGGGATGGGCTAATAATTGACCACTTTACAATTAATACAAATTGTACGAATAGATAAGCCCCTTTCCGCTCACCTTGATCTGTTGGATTGTTTGTCGATGCACAAATGTGTGAGTCACGTTTCTGAAATATTAATGCATTATTATGCAGCCCCTTTGTATACCTCTCATTATTGACATTTTTAAACAAACATAGTCTTTATATGACGAAGTAAAAGCTGTTAATTACTTCTACCATAAAAACACTTGCATAATAGGCATGTAAATAACAAAAACAATTCAATATAGATAAGTGTGAGGTGGTGCATTTTGGCACGAGGGATAAGGACTCTACTTACACTTGGGAAACTGTGAAATAAATGGGGTAGATTTACAAAGGGATTTTGGGGTACAGTTAAACACATCGCTAAAAGTAGCAACAGAGGTTAATAAGGACATCGATGTGCAAAGAACGCACTGTAGTTCAGTTCCAGAGGATTATAATTCAAAAGCAGGGACATTATTTTAAACTTGTATCGAACCTTGTATGATTGTCTCACGGTTTGCGCTGGTGAGGTGCCAATATATCATATCTCTATATCTGCTTTTCAGTGCTTGCTGCTGCTGTCGTTGTTGTAAAAGCTGTTGTAAATATTGTTGTTTGAAACTTTGCCCACTTGTGAAATGTCGCGCTAAAATGAGTTCCTGACCCATTCAGTAAAAAAGGACAGAGGTAAAATTGGTTAGTTGGAGCTGAGGTATTAGATTGGGATGGGAGTCACGGACGATACTTTGTTTTGGTGGGGAGGAGCTGAGGATATGATGTGGCGTGGAGAGCAGCTAAATATATTATGTTGGGTGGAAAGCAGCTGAAGATTATATGTGGGCTGGGGAGTGTCTGAGGATATTAGATTGGGTGGGAGTCACGGACGATACTATGTTTTGGTGGGGAGGAGCTGAGGAAATAATGTGGCGTGGAGAGCAGCTCAATATATTATGTTGGGTGGAAAGCAGCTGAAGATTATATGTGGGGTGTGGAGGGTCTGAGGATATTGGGTGGTGTGGGGAGGGTCTGAGGATATTGAGTGGTGTAGGGAGGGTCTGAGGATATTGGGTGGGTGGGGAGGGTCTGAGGATATTGGGTGGGGTGGGGAGGGTCTGAGGATATTGAGTGGTGTAGGGAGGGTCTGAGGATATTGGGTGGGGTGGGGAGGGTCTGAGGATATTGGGTGGGGTGGCGAGGGTCTGAGGATATTGGGTGGTGTAGGGGGGGTCTGAGGATATTGGGTGGGGTGGGGAGAGGCTGAGGATATTGGGTGGGGAGAGTTTGTTGATATTGAGTGGGGTGGGGAGGGGCTGAGGATATTGGGTGGGGAGGGTCTGAGGATATTGGGTGGGGTGGGGAGGGTCTGAGGATAGTGGGTGGGGTGGGGAGGATCTGAGGATATTGGGTGGGGTGGGGAGGATCTGAGGATATTGGTTGGGGTGGGGAGGATCTGAAGATATTGGGTGGAGTGAGGAGGGTCTGAGGATATTGGGTGGGGTGGGGAGGTTGTGAGGATATTGGTTGGGGTGTGGAGGGTCTGACGATATTGGGTGGGGTGGGGAGGAGCTGAGGATATTGGGTGGGGTGTGGAGGGTCTGAGGATATTTGGTGGTGTATGGAGGAGCTAAGGATATTGGGTGGGGTGAGGAGGGTCTGAGGATATTGTGTGGTGTAGGGAGGAGATGAGGATATTGGATGGGCTGGGGAGGGGCTGAGGATATTGAGTGTGGTGGGGAGGGTCTGAGGATATTGGGTGGGATGAGGAAGGTCTGAGGATATTGGGTGGGGTGAGGAAGGTCTGAGGATATTGGGTGTGGTGGGGAGGGTCTGAGGATATTGGTGGGGAGGGAAGGGTCTGAGGATATTGGGTGGGGTGGGGAGGGTCTGAGGATATTGGGTGGGGTGAGGAGGGTGTGAGGATATTGGGTGGTGTAGGGAGGAGCTGAGGATATTTATTGGGGTGGGGAGGAGCTGAGGATATTGGTGGGGTGAGGAAGGTCTGAGGATATTGGGTGTGGTGGGGAGGGTCTGAGGATACTGGGTGGGGAGGGAAGGGTCTGAGGATATTGGGTGGGGTGGGGAGGGTCTGAGGATATTGGGTGGGGTGAGGAGGGTGTGAGGATATTGCGTGGTGTAGGGAGGAGCTGAGGATATTTATTGGGGTGGGGAGGAGCTGAGGATATTGGTGGGGTGAGGATGGTCTGAGGATATTGGGTGTGGTGGGGAGGGTCTGAGGATATTGGCTGGGATGAGGAAGGTCTGAGGATATTGGGTGGGGTGAGGAAGGTCTGAGGATATTGGGTGTGGTGGGGAGGGTCTGAGGATATTGGTGGGGAGGGAAGGGTCTGAGGATATTGGGTGGGGTGGGGAGGGTCTGAGGATATTGGGTGGGGTGAGGAGGGTGTGAGGATATTGGGTGGTGTAGGGAGGAGCTGAGGATATTTATTGGGGTGGGGAGGAGCTGAGGATATTGGTGGTGTGAGGAAGGTCTGAGGATATTGGGTGTGGTGGGGAGGGTCTGAGGATATTGGGTGGGGATGGAAGGGTCTGAGGATATTAGGTGGGGTGGGGAGGGTCTGAGGATATTGGGTGGGGTGAGGAGGGTCTGAGGATATTGGGTGGTGTAGGGAGGAGCTGAGGATATTTAATGGGGTGGGGAGGAGCTGAGGAGATTGGGTGGGGTGAGGAAGGTCTGAGGATATTGGGTGTGGTGGGGAGGGTCTGAGGATATTGGGTGGGGAGGGGAGGGTCTGAGGATATTGGGTGGGGTGGGTCTGAGGATATTCGTTGGTGTGCGGAGGGGCTGAGGATATTGGGTGGTGTAGCGAGAAGCTGAGGATATTGGATGGGGTGAGGAGTGCCTGAGGATATTGGGTGGTGTGTGGAGGAGCTTAGGATATTTATTGGGGTGGGGAGGAGCTGAGGATATTGGGTGGGGAGCAGCTGAGGATATTGGGTGGGGTGGGGTGGGTCTGAGGATATTGGGTGTGGTGGGGAGGGTCTGAGGATATTGGGTGGGGAGGGGAGGGTCTGAGGATATTGGGTGGGGTGGGTCTGAGAATATTGGGTGGTGTGCGGAGGGGCTGAGGATATTGGGTGGTGTGTGGAGGAGCTGAGGATATTGGGTGCTGCTGGGAGGAGCTCAGGTTATTAAGAGGAGAGCTGAAAGAGGGCTGGGAAATTATGAATGTGGTGAGCAGGGTCGATGTGAAGAACATATTTAAATTTGTGGGAGAAACCAAAACTAGGGAGCCATAAATACAATATAGTTGCTCATAAATCCAATAGGGAAACAATGGTATTCCAGACAGGGAGTTTGAAGATTGATGGGACATTGTTGATTCAATGTATTGCTCTGAGTGTTCATCCTCGATATCTCTGTTTAAACATATGATATTCTATTGTAAGCATGGGTGAGATTAAACTCTCATACTGCTGTGCCCAGCTGACTGGCACAAATGCGATAAGTTAACTTGAGTATCTAAAGGCAGGTTTCCTTTGTGTGAGAATCAGGCACCCAGTCTAGTGATCAGCAGCCTCTCCAAGAAGGACAGAAAACACCACTTCACACGTAAAATGTAGCCAGATTTGATCGATATTAGGACATACTTTGGTAGCTAAGTTTCGCCATCAGACTGTCTGGTCAGTGTTTCTTCTGAGCAGTACCAAATTGCATAAATATGTACCTCCAGTTAAGATCGATTCTCGCACGCCTGATTGAGTATTCAGCCCCGTTGTTGCCCAACTTTTACTGTTTATTCCATGTAAACGCTTTATTCAGAGCCGAATATACTTTGAATTTCCGACATCAGTAATGCAACTAGGTTAATCTGTCGACCCAACACTTAATGATTGGACCATTTTAGGGGAATGGATAACTTTAAGGTTTCTGGTTAAGTTAATTGGTCCTGGACCAATTTCTGGATGACTGGTCAGTTTACATGTTGGTTTATATAATGGTCACTTGTTCAGTCTCTGTGTGCTGGGTCACTTTGGAAATCGGTCAGATTGTGATCATGGCATGGGCCTGTCTGGCTCGGTCGAGCATGATTCTCTTACTTTCAGAGTCGTGGGGTTTAAACGCCCGTTTGGCGGTTTTGTGCTTTGCAGGTTTAGACTGATTTCAAAGGTGATCCCTGCTCGGAATACATAGCAGGTAGTTCAAGGGATGTTTGATATAAATGACATTCGACAACAGTTTCAGGGAATCTCTCACAGATTCCGGACTTTCTCCCGCATCTTGATGTTAAAGATGTAAATTAATACAATTTCAACCGCAGCTCGGGGTCAGTTCGGCTCACTGGGACTTCGGGCTGTGGATTCATTCAGCACCAATCGGTGGGAGAAAATAACGAAAAAATTGTACTGTTTACAGTTTTGGTCTCCATACGTCAGGAAACTTAAAACTTTCTTTAGAGGACGTGACTCAAGTTTCATCAGATTGATTTCTTGGATGTGAGGGCAGTCCGAGAAGGAGACATCGGGTTAAATGGACCTGTATACTCTCGTGTTGAAAAGAATGAGAGGCAACCTGATTGTAAATTATGGAATTCATAGGGGGCTTGGACCTTCAACCTCAGAGGTGAGTGCGCTCCAAGCTGAGCCAAGGAGAGAGATAGCGACTCAACCAAACTTTATATTAGTGGCGGAACTCGCACCTCAAAATTGGCAAATCTTCTTCGGGAGACAGGGAGGCTCAATACTCATTAGTTTCCTCGTTGTTGTTTATCTTGACCGTCTTCAAGCTCTCCTTCAAATTGTCTGTCTGCTGGACTGTTTGCTGGAGAGTGTTCCCTTCTTCACTTTAGTCTGTCTGCTGTGATAACATTCCTGTTGATTAAAATCAGCTTTCCAGTGACTTTGAATTTTCTCTCCCACGGGTTGCACAGACTGACGCTACCAGATAGAAAGTGGTGTTGACAGCGGTTCCCCTCAGCCTCTCGCCGCCTCCTTATCTGTACGTTTCCAAGCAGCATGAATCACACTTGGGGAATTTGGTCAAGATTCGCAGCACGCCTTCTTGAACAGTCAATTTTATATTTTCTTTGTTGAATTAGCACTTCTAACCAACATCTGCTGCATTAGTATCTTCGTTACTGAGTTTGACTTTCGTAATTTAACAGGTCACATTACCAAATCTATTTAGGTTCTCCAGACAGGCAATTTGATGATTGAAAGACAATGTTTCAATTATTCCGTTGCTTTGGGTGTTCATCTTCAATACCTCTGGTTAAATATATTCTATTCTATTGTAACCATGAGTTGTAATAATCTATCACACTTCTGAGCCCAGCTGACTATCACTATTCGGATAATGTAACCTGAGTGTCTCAGTGCAGGTTTCCTTTGTGTGAGAATCAGGCATCCGGTCAAGTGATCAGCAGCCTCTCCATGAACAACAGAAATCATCAGTTCTCACAGAACATTCAGCCAGATTTTTACGATATTAGGACTAACGTTGGTTTCTACATTTTGCCTTCAACCCTCTGGTCAGTGATGTTTCAGGACAGTCCCTAATGGTATCAACTGGTATCTCATGATATGATCGCTTCTCTCCCAACTGTTTGAGCATTCAACCCCATTATCCCTTACCTGTAACTGTGTATTCCATGCAATCGCTTTATTCAGACTCTAATATGCTTTGAATTTTAGATTTCCTTAATGTAACTGTCAATGAAAACTGCCAGCACTTATTGATCACTGAATTAGACCGTGCGTTGACATCATTTTAGGGTGATGTGTAAATTTACTGTTCTTTGTTCAGTTAATTGGTACTGGAGGAATTTCTGGGTCATCAGTCAGTTTACATGTTTTGGTTTCGATAACTATGTCTTGCTCAGTTTTTGGCTGCTGGGTCACTGCTATGTATGCAGGAAGTGTGCCCAGTTGCAGCTCCTGACAGACCACTTGCAGCACTGGAGCTGCACATGGACTCACATTGGAGCATCCGCGATGCTGATGATGTCGTGAATGGCACGTTTAGTGAGTGGGTCACAGCACAGCTAAAGGTTACTCAGGCATATAGGGAATTGGTGATTTTGAGCCAGAGCAGTAGAAGGAAGATAGTGCCGGAGGACCATGGGTTCATCTCCATACAAAACAGATACACCGCTTTGAGTACTGTTGAGGGGGATGAGTCATCAGTGGAAGGCAGTAGCAGCCATGTTCATGGCACCATGGGTGGCTCTGCTGCACAGGAGGGCAGGACAATGAGTGGGAGAGCTATATTGGTAGGGGATTCTATTGTAAGGGGAAAAGATAGGCGTTTCTGCGGCCGCATTCGAGACTCCAGGGTGGTATGTTGTCTCCCTGCTGCAAGTGTCAAGGATATTTCAGAGCGGCTGCACGAGATTTTGGAGGGGCAGGTTGAACAGCCAGTTGTCGTGGTGCATATAGGTAACAACGATATAGGTAAAAAAAAAAAACAGGATGAGGTCCTACAAGTTGAATTTAGCGAGCTAGGAGTTGAATTAAAAAGGAGGACCTCAAAATTAGTAATCTCAGGATTTCTACCAGTGCCACGTGCCAGGCAGAGTAAAAAAAAAGGAGAGTTAAGATGAATACGTGGCTTGAGGAATGGTGCAAGCAGGAGCTTTTCAAATTCCTGGGATATTGGAACCTGTTCTGGGGGAGGTGGGACCAGTACAAACCGGACGGTCTGCACATTGGCAGGACCGGAACCAATGTCCTAAACTGACTGTTTGCTAATGTTTTGGGGAGAGATTAAACTATTATGGCAGAGGGATGCGAATCTATGGAGGGAGATAGATGGAAGTAAAATGGGGGCAGAAGCAAAAGGTAGAAAGGAGAAAAGGAAAGGTGGAAGTCTGAAAAATCAAAGGCAAAAATCAAAAAGGGCCACATTACAACATAATTCTAAAAGGACAAAGACTGTTAAAGGACAAGCCTGAAGGCTCCGTGTCTCAACGTGAAGAGCTTTCGTAAAAAGGTGGAGGAATTAACTGTGCAGAAATAGTTAACGGATATGACGTAATTGGGATAATGGAGACATGGCTCCAAGATGATAAAAGCTGGGAACTCAACATCCAGGGTTATTCAACATTCAGGAAGGATAGGCAGAAAGGAAAAGGAGGTGCGGTCGCGTAGTTGGTTGAAGAGGATCTTAAAGCAACAGCAAACTAGGATATTAGCATGGATGATGTGGAATCTGTGTGGGTAGAGCTACGGAACACCAAAGAGCAGAAAACGCTAGTGGGATTGATGTCCAGACCAAGAAACAGCGGCAATGAGTTTGGGGATGGCTTCAAATAGGAAATTAGCGATGCATGCATTAAAGGTACAGCGGTTATCATGGGTGACTTTAATCTGCATATAGTTTGGGCTAAGCAAACTGGTAGCAACACGGTGGAGGAGGATTTCCTGGAGTGTATAAAGGATGGTTTTCTAGACCAATATGTCGAGGAACCAACTGGAGAGCAGGCCATCCAAGACTGGCTTTGTGTAACGAGAGAGGATAAATTAGTAATTTTGTTGTGAAAGGCCCCTTGGAGAAGAGCGAGCATAATGTGGTAGAATGCTTCATTTAGATGGAGAGTAACACAGTTAATTCAAAGACTAGGGTACTGAACTTAAAGAAAGGCACCGTCGATGTTATGAGACGTGAATTGGCTAGGATAGACTGGAGAATGATACTTAAAGGCTTGGCAGTGGATAGGCAATTGTAGACATTTGTACATCCCTGTCTGGCGTAAAAATAAAAAGGGGAAAGTGGCTCAACCGTGGCTAACAAGGGAAATTAGGAATAATGTCAAATCCAAGGAAGAGGCATATAAAATGGCCAGAAAAAACAGCAAGTCTGAGGACTGGGAGAAATTTAGAAAGCAGCAGAAGAGGACAAAGGCTTTAATTAAGAGGGGGTCTAGTTGGGGAATATAGTGTGAGAGTAAGCTTGCAGGGAACATAAAAATTGACTGCAAAAGCTTCTATAGATATTCGAAGTGAAAACGATTCATGAAGACAAATACCTTGCAGTCAGAATCGGGCGAATTTATAATGGGGAACAAAGTAATGGCAGACCAATTGAACAAATACTTAGGTTCTGTGTTCACTAAGGAAGACATAAATAATCTTCCAGAAATAACAGAGGACCGATGGTCTAGCGAAAAGGAGGATTAAGCAAATCATTATTAGTCAGGAAATTGTGTTTGGGAATTTGATGGGATTGAAGGCCGGTAAATCCCCAGAGCATGATAGTCTGCATGCCAGAGTACATAAGGAAGTGACCCTAGAAATAGTGGCTGCATTGGTGATCATTTTCCAACATTCTATAGAGTGTGGGTCAGTTGCTATGGATTGGAGGGCAGCTAATGTAATCCCACTTTTTATAAAAGAAGGGAGAGGTAAAATAGGGAATTATAGACCGGTTAGCCTGACATCGGTAGTGGGGAAAATGTTGGAATCAATTATTAAAGGCGTAATAGCAGCGCATTTGGAAAGCAGTGACAGGATTGGTTCAAGTCAGCATGGATTTATGAAAGGGAAATCATGCTTGACAAATCTTCTGGATTTTTTTGTGGATGTAACTTGTAGAGTGGACAAGGGAGAACCAGTTGATTTTGTGTATTTGGACTTTCAAAAAGCTTTTGACAAGGTCCCACACAAGAGATTACTGTGCAAAATTAAAGCACATAGTATCGGGGGTAATGTATTGACGTGGGTAGATGACTGGCTGGCAGACAGGAAGCAGAGAGCAGTAATAAACGGGGCCTTTTCAGAATGGCAGGCAGTGACTCGTGGTGTAATGCAAAGTTCAGTGCTGCGACCCCAGCTATTTATAATATACATTAATGATTTGGACGATGGAATTGAATGTAACATCTCCAAGTTTGCAGATGACAAAAAGCTGGGTGGCACTGCGAGCTGTGATGAGGATGCTAAGAAGCTGCAGGGTGACTTCGACAGGTTAGGTGAGTAGGCAAATTCATGGCAGATGCAGAACAATGTGTATAAATGTCAGATTATCCACTTTGGAGGCAAAAACAGGGAGGCAGAATGTTAACTGAAAAGGTGACAGATTAGGAAAAGGGGAGGTGCAACGAGACCTGGGTGTCATGGTACATCAGTCATTGGAAGTTGACATGCAAGTATAGCAGGCGGTGAAGAAGGCAAATGGTATGTTGGCCTTCATAACGACAGGATTTGAGTGTATGAGAAGGGAAGTCTTGCTGCAGATGCATAGAGCTTTGGTGATGCCACTCCTTGAATATTGTGTACAGTTTTGGTATCCTAATCTGAGGAAGGACATTCTTGCTATTGAGGGAGTGCAGTGAACGTTCACCAGACTGATACCCGAGAAGGCAGGACTGACATAGGAAGAAAGATTGGATCGACTAGGCTTATATTCCCTGTAATTTAGAAGAATGAGATGGACCTCATAGAAATATATAAAATTCTGACGGGATTGGACAGGTTAGATGCAGGAAGAATGTTCCCGATGTAGGCGAAGTCCAGAACCAGGGGTCACAGTCTATTGATAAGGGGTAAGCCATTTAGGACCGAGATGAGGAGAACATTCTTCACTCAGAGAATTGTGAAACTTTGGAATTCTCCATCTCAAAATTGTTGAGGACAATCCATTCGATATATTCAAAAGTGAGTTAGATGTGGCCCTTACGGCTAAAGGGATCAAGGGGTATGGATAGAAACCAGGAATGGGTTATCGAAGTTCCATGATCAGGCATGATTATATTGAATGGTGGTGCATGCTCGAAGGGACGAATCGCCTACTCCTGCACCTAATTTCGATGTTTCAATGTTTCTAAGTTTATATGTGTTAAATTCAGTGATTGCCTATTGATCAATTTCAGGTGATGGGTCAGCTTACATGCGTTGGGTCAGGTGATTGCAATTGTCCGGTTTGTGATAATGGCTTGTGTCTGGATGGCTCAGTTGAGCATGATTTTTTTAATTTTGGAGTCGTCGGGTTTAAAAAACTGTTTGGCGGTTTTGTGCTGTGCATGTTTAGACTGATTTTACAGGCGATGCCCCGCTCTGAATTCATAGGCAAATAGTTCAAGAGATTTTTGATATAAATGCTATTCGACAACATTTTCAGGGAATCTTTCACTGATACGGGACTCTGTCCAGCAACATTCTTCTAAAAATGTAAATTAATACAATTTCAAACGTATCTCGGATTCACTTCGGCTCCTGGACACTTCGGCTATCTCTCGCTTCATCATTGGTGCGATAAAACAACGGAGAATTTGTATCGTGTACAGTTTTGTTTTCCTTACGTAAGGAAAATCAGTGGTGCAACTTGAAACAACAACAACAAATTGTATTATGTAGCGCTTTGAACTTTGTGAAACGTCCTCACTTTAGAGGAAACATAGAAACATAGAACATAGTTGCAGGAGAAGGACATTCGGCCCTTCGAGCCTGCACCATCATTCAATATGATCATGGCTGATCATTCATATTAGTACCCCTTTCCTACTTTCTATCCATAGCCATTGATCCCTTTAGCCGCAAGGGCCATATCTAACTCCCTCTTGAATATATCCAATGAACTGGCATCAACAACTCTCTGCGGCAGAGAATTGCAACCGTTAATAACTCTGAGTGAAAAAGTTTCTCCACAACTCATTCCTAAATGGCCTACCCCTTATCCTTTGACTGTGTCCCCTGGTTCTGGAATTCCCCAACATCGGGAACATTCTTCCTACATATAACCTATCCAGTCCCGTCAGAATTTTATATATTTTCTATGAGATCCCCTCAAATCCTTCTAAACTTCTGTGAATACAGGCCTTGTCGATCCATTCTTTCCTCATATGTCAGCCTGCCATCCAGGGAATCAGTCTGGTGAACGTTCGCTGTGCTCCCTCCATAGCAAGAACGTCCTTCCTCTGATTAGGAGATGAAAACTGAACACAATATTCTAGATGAGGCCTCATCAATTCTGTATACAAGCCCAGTAAGACCTCTCTGCTCCGATACTCAAAACGCCGAGCTATGAATGCCAAAATGCCTCTTGCTTAGTTCACCACCTGCTGAACCTGCATGCCAACTTTGTGACTGATGTACCATGGCACCCAGGTTTCGTTGCACCTCCTCTTTTCCTAATCTGCCGCCATTCAGATAATATTTGCCTTCGTGTTTTTGTCACCAAAATGGATAACCTCACATTTATTCACATTATTCTGCATCCGCCAAGCATTTGCCCACTCACCTTACCTGCCAAAGTCACCCTGCAGCCTCTTAGAATCATCCTCGCAGCTCACACCACCACGCAGCTTAGGGTGATCTGCAAACGTGTAGATATTACACTCAATTCCTTCATCTAAATCATTGATGTATATTGTTAAAAGCTAAGGTCCAGGCACTGAGCCCTGCTGCACCCCACTAGGCACTGCGTGCCATTGTGAAAAGGACCCATTTATCCCGACTCTGCTTCCTGTCTGCTAACCAGTTCTCTATTCATGTCAATACATTATCCCCAATAACATATGCTTTAATTTTTCACATCAATCTCTTGTGTGGGACCTTGTCAAAAGCCTTTTGAATGTCTAAATACTCCACATCCACGAGTTCTCGCCTGTCTACTCTAATAATTACATCCTCAAAAAATTCTAAAAGATTGGTCAAGCATGATTTCCCTTTCATAAATCCATGCTGACTTGGACCGATCCTATCACTGCTTTCCAAATGTGCTGCTAATTCATCTATAATAATGGATTCTAACATTTTCCCCACTACTGATATCAGGCTAATCCGTCTATACTTACCCGTTTTCTCTCTCCATGTTTTCTTAAAAAGTGGTGTTACATTAGCTACCCTCCAGTCCATAGGAACTGATCCAGATTCGATAGACAGTTTGGAAAACTACACCAATGCATCCACTATTTCTAAAGAGATGCAATCAAGGTTCGCCTGATTGATTCCTGAGAGATGAAGGCTTTCCAATAAGGAGAGAATTTATGTAGATTGTGCTGATGTTCTCAATGTTAAAAGAATGAGCGTTGATCTTATTGAAATGTATAAAATGCTTGGCAGGCTTGAAACTTTTAAATCAGAGACGAGTGCGCTTGGCGCTGATCCATGATGGACATATGGCGATTCAGACAACTGTTAACCTTTAAATCAGTGTTGCAACTTGTAACAACAACAACAAATTATATTATGTAGTGCTTTGAACTTAGTGAAACGTCCTCAGGCGCTTCACTGTTTTGTGAAATTTAAAACGAATTAGCACCGAGCCGCTTATGGAGAAATGAGAGCAGGTGACGAGATAGGTTTAAAGAAGCGTATTGAAGTAGGAAAGAGTGGTATACTGGCGGAGATGTTTAGCGAGGGTGTTGCAGATCTTGGGAGTGCTTCGGCAACAGAAGCGACGGCCAGTAATGGTTGAGCGATTATTATCAGGGATAATAAGGGCAGGATCATAGGAGCGCATCATGGGGTTGGAGGAGATTATACAGATAATGAGGGGCGAGGCCATGTAGATATTTGAACAAAAGGCTGAGAATTTTGAAATGGAGGCATTGCTTAAGCGGGAGCCACTAAAGGCCAGCAGGCAAAGGGATGATGGTTGAGCGGGACTTGTGCGACTTGGCAGAGGGGTAGCCGAGTTTTGCATCACCTCGGGTTGACAAGGGTAAAATTTGGGAGGCCAAACAGGAGAGTATTTTAATAGTCAAGTGTAGAGGTAATGAAGGCATGGAGGATTGCTTCAGCAGCGGATGAGCTGAAGCGAGAGTCAAGATGGACGTCGAAATATACGATGTTGGGACTGGTATATAATATATTCACACAAAGCCGATGGACTTGATGCTGTATCTCAGTCTGGTAATTGCTATGATTCTGTACTGTTAAATAATGTGTTGTTCTATCGTTGCTTATGGAATTGATACGATATCTCAGTCTGGCGCAGTCTGACACAATTAGACTGGTATATAATTTGTAGTTCTGTCTGTGCTGTAGTATTTATTATCATCATCCTCAATATCAGCAGTACCCCGAAATCGAGGAAGATTGCTTTCACTCTAAAATTGCATTCTCAGATATTTATACTGCATTTATACACTATTTATACTGCATGCCAGTCTGACATTTCCTGCCGTTTTTGGACTAGTATATAATGTGCAGTTCTGTCCGTGCTGAAATATTTATCATCATCAAAATCAACAAAGGCATTCTCTTGAAATCGAGGAAGACTTGCTTCCACTTCAAAATTGAGTTCTCAGCTATTTATACTGTATTTATACAGGATTTATACTGTATACCAATCTGACACTTCCTGGCAATTTTAGACTGCTATATAATGTGTACTTCTATCTGTGCTCGTGGAATTGATACGGTATCTGAGTCAGATATTGTCTGAGAATTTTCGACTGGGACCTAAAATGTAGTTCTCCCTATTCTGATCGAATAGACTGCCAGTGTGAGGTGATTATTTGGACTTCCGTACGCAGAGGGATTTGGAAATCTCAGGAATGAATTTCGCTTGGTAACCCGTTATTTTAGCGCCAGCAGAGTGCAAGGTAAGTATTGCTTTTTGATATATTTCAACCTTTATTTATTCGATGTACCAATTTTTATCTCTGCGATTTTTGGACTGGTATATAATGTACAGTTCAATCTGCGCTATTGAAATGCATTGGCATCGCAGTCTGATTCTCTATGAAAGTCTTCAACTGGTATATATTGTGCAGGTCAGCCTGTACTAATTGGATTAATATTGGATCTCCGTCTGGGTCTGCGATTTTGGTCATACCTCATGTGTGGTTCAGTCTGTTCTAATGTAATTGATGAGATGGAGGATTGTCCTATGAGAAGAAATTGAGCAAAATCGACCTATATTCTTTGATTTTAGAAAAATGAGAGGTGATCTTATTGTTGCAAAGACAATTCTCAAACGGCTTGAAAGGGTAGATGCAGGGAAGATGTTTCTTCTGGCTGAGTCGCCTAGATCCTGGGGTCAGAGTCTCAGAATAAGTGGTCGGTCATTTATGACAGAGAAGGGAAGAAACCTTTTCACTCAGATGGTGGTGAAGTTTTGGAATTCGCTACCCTAGAGTGTTGTGGTGGCTCAGTCTTTGGGTATATCAAGACAGAGATTATTATGTCTGTGCTAATCAAACAGATGCTCAGAGGGTGGAGAATCTTTGTAATTTGCTTGATAACGCCGCCCGTTAACGCCGGCAAAGAGCAAATTACGTTTTAATTTCATTCTTCCTTTCGGCATTGATTTATTAGTTGTACCAATGGTGAAGTGTGGGTCTAGGTCGGAGAAGTGTTTGTTCTGTTTTTCTTCCCGCTTTTCCAGCTCGCATGCCGGTAAACTTCTATCACAAAATGCAGTAGGCCTCCTGAACTCCCGCCCTGTCGGTGACTGACGATGAGCGTTTATCGTCACCTTTAGTGCTGCTCTCTCACCTTCGGGTGTCAAAACTCAATTTCGCAGTTTCAGACGGCATCTAACAAGTGAAACTAAAATGAGCACTCAGGCGTTGACACCGCCTCAAAAGCAGCCATGCCCACTTTTGACCCATCAGTCTTTGAGAATATTCAAGACATTTTTTGGTGGAATTTTGGACATCAAGGGAATCAAGGAATATGGGGCTCGTGCAGGAAAGTTGAGTTGAGGTAAATGATCAGACGTGATCTCATTAAATGGCGGAGCACGCTCGAGGGGCCGAATAGCCTCTTCCTGTTCCCTATTCGTATGTGCTTATATTCTTATATTGTATCTCCTTCTGATTCTCTCTGAGACTCTTGGAATAGTATAACACACGTAGTTCAGTCTGTACTACTGGAATTGATGGGATGGGGGATTGTCCTTTGAGGACAGATTGAGTAGAGGAGAACTATGTTTTCTCCACTTTTGGAAGAATGAGAGGTGATCTCATTGAAACACGCCACATTTTTACAGGGATTGACAGGGTAGATGCAGAGAGGATGCTTCCTCTGGCAGTGGAATCTAACCCTAGGGGTCGCAGTCTTCGAATAAGGGGTCGGCCATTTAGGATAGAGATTAGCAGAAACTTCTTCATTCACATGGTGGTTAATGTTTGGAACTCGTTACCCCAGAGGCCTGTGGAGGCTCAGTCTTGGAGTATATCAAGACAGAGATCAATGTATGTTTGGATATTAAGCGAATCAAGGGATATGGGAACGGGACAGAAAATTGGTGTTGAGATAGAAGATCAGCCTTGATCTCACTGAATACTGCCGCAGCCTCGAGGGTCAGAATGATCTATTGCTGCTCCAACTTCTTGTGTACTTATTTGCTTGTACTCTATCTCAGTCAGACTCTCTCTGAGATTCTTGAAATGGCATATAATGTGTAGGTCAGTCTGTATTACTTATTGATATGATACCGTTAATCTCTGAGATTTTTGGACAGATATATAATGTATAGCTCAGTCTGAGCGAATGATCTCCATTGACATTGCAATCTGATTCTCTGTGAAATTCTTGGACTGGCATATCAGATCAACCTGTACTAACTGAATTAATGCTGTATCTCTGACTGAGACTGTCTCAGATTTCTGGAAGTGTATAATGCATGCTAATGTAATTGATGGGATGAAAGATTGTCCTATGGACATAAGAGCATAATAGCTAGGAGCAGGGGTAAGCCATTTGACCTCTCGAGCCCGTTCCATCCGTCAATAAGTTCACGGCTGATCTGATCCGAGCCTCAACTCCACTTCTCCACCTACTCCCCATAAACCTTGACTCCATTATCATTGAAACAATCAGTCTATCACCACATCAAATATATTCAAAGACCCAGCCGTCACAGCTCTCTGGGGTAGATCATTCCAAAGATTCACGACCCTGTGGGAGAGTAAATTCCTCCTCATTTCTGTTTTCAATGGGCGACCACTTATTCTGAAACTATGTACCCTAGTTCTAGATTCCCCCATGAGGGAAAACATGCTTTCTGCATCTAGCCCGTGTCAAGCCCCCTCAGAATCTAAGACGTTTCAATAAGATTACTTCTCACTCTTCGAAACTTCAAAGAGTACAAGCACAACCAGCTCAATCTTTCTTTGTATGACAACACTTCTTCTCAGGATTCAACCTTGTGCACCTTTTCTGAACTGCCTCCAATTCAAGTATATCCTTCTTTAAGGAGACAAAAACTGTATGCAGTACTCGAGGTGTGGTCTTACCAATGCCCAGTACAGTTGGATAAGGTATTCCCTACTTTTATGCTCCATCCCCTTTGAAATTAAGGCCAACGTTCCATTTGCCTTCCTGATTACTTGCTCTACATGCATACTAACGTTTTGAATTTGATGCACAAGAACCGGCAGATCATTTTGTATTACAGCATTTTGTACTAGCTCCACACATAAATAATAATTTTTTTTTTATATTTCCTACAAAAAACCTCACATTTTCGCACGTTGTATTCCATCTTCCAAATGTTTGCCCACCGAATTAGCCTATCTTATCCCTTTGCAGATTCTTTGCACCATCGACATAAATTGCTTTTCCACCGATCTTTGTATTATCAGTATTTTGGCTAGATTACACTCGGTTCATTCATCCAGTCATTAATATAGATTGGAAAAAGTTCAATACCCAGCATTGCTCCGTGTGGCACCCCACTAGTTACTGTTTGCCAACCTGAAAATTACCCATTTATCGCAACTCTCTCTCTTCTGTTGTTAGCCAATCCTCTATCCGTGCTAATACAAGAACATAAGAACATAAGAAGAAGGAGCAGGAATAGGCAATACGGCCCCTCGATCCTGCTCTGCCATTCAATAAGATCATGGCTGATCTGATCATGGACTCAGCTCCACTTCGCTGCCCGCTCTCCGTAACACCTTATCCCCTTATTGTTTAACAAAATGTCTATTTCTGTCTGAAATTTATTCAATGTCCCAGATTCCACAGCTCTCTGAGGCAGCGAATTCCACAGATTTGCAACCCTCTGAGAGAAGAAATTTCTCCTCTTCTCTGTTTTAAATGGGCGACCCATTATTCTAAGATCATGCCCTCTAGTTCTAGTCTCCCCCATCAGTGGAAACATCCTCTCTGCATCCGCCTTGGCGAGCCCCCTTATAATCTAAAACATTTCGATGAAATCACCTCTCCTTCTGAATGCCAATGAAAAGAGGCCCAACCTACTAAAGATTTCTGATAAGTAATCTCCCTCATCCCCGGAATTAACCTAGTAAATCTTCTCTGAACTGCCTCCAAAGCAAGTATATCCTTTCGTAAATACGGAAACCAAAACTGCACGCAGTGTTCCAGGTGTGGCCGCACCAATACCCTGTATAGCTGTAGCAAGACTTCCCTGCTTTTATACTCCATCCCTTTTGCAATAAATGCCAAGATACCATTGGCCTTCTTGATCACTTGCTGTACCTCCATACTAACCTTTTGTGTTTCATGCACAAGTACCCCCAGGTCCCGCTGTACAATCTGTCTCCATTTAAATAATAACTTGCTCTTCAATTTTTGCTGCCGAAGTGCATGACCTCACAGTTTCCAACATTATACTCCATCTGACAAATTTCTGCCCACTCACTTAGCCTATCTATGTTCTTTTGCAGATTTTTTGTGTCCTCCTCACACATTGCTTTTCCTCCCATCTTTGTATCGTCAGCAAACTTTACACTCAGTCCCTTATTCCAAGTGATGAATATAGATTGTAAATAATTGGGGTCCCAGCACTGATCCCTGCGGCATCCCACTAGTTACTGGTTGCAAACCATAGAATGAGCCATTTATTCCTGCTCACTGTTTGCTGTTCGTTATCCAATCTCCTATCATTCTAATATATTACCCCCAACCCCGTGAACTAAATCAGTTGCTCACAGCTGTATTAGTCTTTATTCCCGCTGAAATAATTATAGGATTTAATATATTTAAATATCGAGCAGAGGCAATGGGGACAATCCAATTCTCCCAAAGATCAATTTCTACAAACGTCATATATGCAAAAATAATCAGTAGGTCATGGTGTACAAGGTAATTTTACTTATGAGCAGACCTGTTTCATGGTTCAGGGACAGTGTCTGAATGTGAAGTAATCATTGGGTCATGCTGGGCCAGTGATTTTTTGTTATTAATTTCTACTTGTGCTTAATATATGTAGATTATAACATACTTTCTGTTCCATATCTAAAGTGCCGGACCAGACGAATTAATTTACCCTGTTCAATGACTGGAATTAATGATAGTTTCCAAGGAAAGTAATTGTCTCTGCTCGTTAGTAATTCCAGTTAGATGCAGTCAAAAGGTTCATACAATCTTCTTTACAATGTATATTATGTTGGAATATATATAAAACATATTTCCGATCTCCATATTGCTCAGATCAATACATCACTTCCCATCATTTAATCATTAACCACCCTGAATGGACAAAACTAATCCATCTTAATCTCACTCCATGAGGTTGGACTGCGGGATTGAATTCACTGTGCAGAATTGAAAATACAGACTTTTGAATAGAGGGTTGCTAATAATATCAGAATTTCCAAAATCCAGCAACAGGTTCTCACATTGTAAGCAAAACCTGTCAGGGTTTCACTATTCCTCTTTATATGTTCAGTCTTTACAGAATCATTACGGAAATCTCCATCCATCCGAATATGGCAGAAACCATACAACACGAGTTCATTGCTGGGAGGGAGACGTAGCTGAACGTATGCCTACAGAGGTTCAAATCTGGATCATATCGTTCAAAGTTCTGGTACTGAGTTCACACTGTCCAACACAAGATCTCTTTGAAAATTACAGTAGTAACAGTGAATCTGAATCCCAGCATGAAAGAGGACAGGTTATTTTCCCGACCATGGTTACATATCTTACTTCATTAAATCAGTGATTTTATTGATGGAATTTAAAGGGAGATACTGTACACTGACTGTTGTCTCTCAGTCCCTCTCCCTCAGGGAGTTATCTGTAGACTGACTGGTGACTCTCAGTCCCTCCGTCTCAGGGAGATATCTGTACACTGACTGGTGTCTCTCAGTCCCTCTCCCTCGGGGTGATAGCTGAACAGTGACTGGTGTATTTCAGTCCCTCTCCTTCAGGGAGATATCTATACACTGACTTATGTCTCTCAGTCTCTCTGTCTCTCAGGGAGATATCTGCACACTGGCCGGTTTATCAGTCCCTCTCCCTCAGGGACATATCTTTACACTGACTGGTGTCTCTCAGTCCACTCTCCCTCAGGGAGATATCTGTACACTGACTGGTGTCTCTCAGTCCCTCTCTCTTAATGAGATATCTGTACTCTGACTGATGTATTTCATTCTCTCTGTATCTCAGGGAGGTATCTGTACACTGAATGGGCTCTCAGTCCCTCTCCCTCACGGACATATCTGTACACTGATAGGTGTATTTCAGTCCTTCTCCCTCGGAGATATCTGTACACTGACTGGTCTCTCAGTCCCTCTCCCTCAGCGACATATCTGTACACTGATCGGTGTGTCTCAGTCTCTCTGTGTCTCAGGGAGATATCTGTACACTGGCTGGTGTCTCAGTCGCTCTGCATCACGGACATATCTGCACACTAACTGGTGTCCCTCAGTTCCTCTCCCTTAGGGAGATATCTGTACACTGACAGGTGTCTCTCAGTCCCTCTCCTCAGGGAGATATCTCCACACTGACTGATCTCTCAGTCCCTGTCCCTCAGGGACATATCTGAACACTGACTGTTGTCTCTCAGTCCCTCTCCCTCAGCGTGATAACTGTACACTGAGTGGTGCCCCTCCGTCCCACATACTCACGGTGATATTTGTACACTGACTGGTGTCTCTCTATTCCTTTCCCTCAGGGAGATATCTATATACTGAATTGTGTCGCTCAGTCCCTCTCTTTCAGGGATATATCTGTGCACTGAATGGTATCTCTCAGTCCCTCTGTCTCAGGGTGATATCTGTACACTGACTGGTGTCTCTCAGACCCTCCCTCTGAGGAAGATATCTGTACACTCACTGGTGTCTTGCAGTCCCTCTCCTTCAGGGAGTAATCTATACACTGACTTATGTCTCTCAGTCTCTCTGTCTCTCAGGGAGATTTCTGCACACTGGCCGGTTTATCAGTCCCTCTCCCTCAGGGACATATCTTTACACTGACTGGTGTCCCTCAGTCCACTCTCCCTCAGGGAGATATCTGTACACTGACTGGTGTCCCTCAGTCCCTCTCTCTTAATAAGATATCTGTACTCTGACTGATGTCTTTCATTCTCTCTGTATCTCAGGGAGATATCTGTACACTGAATGGGCTCTCAGTCCCTCTCCCTCACGGACATATCTGTACACTGATAGGTGTATTTCAGTCCTTCTCCCTCGGAGATATCTGTACACTGACTGGTCTCTCAGTCCCTCTCCCTCAGCGACATATCTGTACACTGATCGGTGTGTCTCAATCTCTCTGTGTCTCAGGGAGATATCTGTACACTGGCTGGTGTCTCAGTCGCTCTGCATCACGGACATATCTGCACACTAACTGGTGTCTCTCAGTCCCTCTCCCTCAGGGAGATATCTGTACACTGACAGGTGTCTCTCAGTCCCTCTCCTCAGGGAGATATCTCCACACTGACTGATCTCTCAGTCCCTGTCCCTCAGGGACATATCTGAACACTGACTGTTGTCTCTCAGTCCCTCTCCCTCAGCGTGATAACTGTACACTGAGTGGTGCCCCTCCGTCCCACATACTCACGGTGATATTTGTACACTGACTGGTGTCTCTCTATTCCTTTCCCTCAGGGAGATATCTATATACTGAATTGTGTCGCTCAGTCCCTCTCTTTCAGGGATATATCTGTGCACTGAATGGTATCTCTCAGTCCCTCTGTCTCAGGGTGATATCTGTACACTGACCGGTGTCTCTCAGACCCTCCCTCTGAGGAAGATATCTGTACACTCACTGGTGTCTTGCAGTCCCTCTCCCTCAGGGAGATATCTGTACACTGATTGGTGTCTCCCAGTCCCTCTCCCTCATATAGATATCTGTACACTTACTGGAGTCTCTCAGTATCTCCCTCTCAGAGACATATCTGTACACTGACTGGTGTCTCTCAGTCCCTCTCCCTCAGGGAGATATCTGTACACAAACTGTTGTCTCTCAGTCCCTCTCCCTCAGAGAAATAATTGTACACTGAGTGGTGCCCCTCAGTCCCTCACTCCCAGGATGATATCAATATACTGACTTGTGTCTCTCAGTCCCTCTCTTTCCGGGACATATCTGTACACTGACTGGTATCTCTCATTCCTTCTCCCTCAGATACATATCTGTACACTGACTGGTGTCTCTCAGTCCCTCCCTCTGAGGAAGATATCTGTACACTCGCTGGTGACTTGCAGTCTCTCTCTCTCAGGGAGATATCTGTACACTGACTGGTGTCTCTCGGTCTCTCTCCCTCAGGGAGATATCGGTACACTGACCGTGCAATTCAGTCCCCTCTCCCTCAGGGAGATATCGGTAAACTGACTGGTGTCTCGATGTCCCCAATATCTCAATGACATATATGTACACTGATTCGTGTCTCTCAGTCGACTCTCCCTCAGGGAGATATCTGTACACTGACTGTTGTCTCTCAGTCCCTCTCCCTCAACGAAATATCTGTACTCTGACTGATATCTCTCAGTCTCTCTATCTCTCAAAGAGATATATGTACTCTGACTAATGCCTCACAGTCTCTCTGTCTCTCAGGGAGATATCTGTACACTGACCAGTATGTCTCAGTCCCTCTCCCTCAGGTAGATATCTGCACACAGATTGGTGTCTCTCAGTACCTCCCTCTCAAGTTGATTTCTGTACACTGACTGGTGTTTCTCAATCCCTCGCCCTCAGGGTTATATCTGTACACTGACTGGTGTCTCTCATTCCCACTCGTTCAGGGAGATATATGTACACTGATTGATGTCTCTCAATCTCTCTGAATCTGAGGGTGATATCTGTACACTGGCTGGTCTCTCAGTCCCTCTCCCTCAGGTTCATAATTGTACACTACCTGGTCTCTCTCAGTCCCTCTCCCTCAGGGACATATCTATACATTGACAGGTGTCTCTCAATTCCTATCCACAGGGAAATATCTATACACTGACTGGTCTCTCAGTTCCTGTCGCTCAGGGACATATCTGTACACTGACTGTTGTCTCTAGGTCCCCCTACCTCAGCAGATAAGTGGTGCCCCTCCGTCCCTCAATCTCATGGTGAAATCTGTACACTGACTGGTGTCTTCAATCCCTCTCCTTCAGGGGGATATCGAGATACTGACATGTGTCTCTCAGTCCCTCTCTTTCAGGGACATATCTGAACTCAGACTGGTATCACTCAGTTCCTCTCCTTCAGTGTGATATCTGTACACTGACTGGTGTCTTGCAGTCATTGTCCCTCGGGGAAATATCTGTACACTGACTGGTGTCTCTCAGTCCCTCTCCCTCATGCAGATATCTGTACACTGACTGGTGTCTGTCCGTCCCTCTCCCTCAGCGACATATCTGTGTACTGACTGTTGTCTCTCAGTCGCTCTCCCTCAGTGAGATATCTGTCCACACACTGGGCTCTCTCAGTATCTCCCTCTCAGGTTGATTTCTGTACACTGACTGGAGTTTCTCAGTCCCTCGCCCTCAGTGTGATATCTGTACACTGACTGGCGTCTCTCAGTCCCTCTCTCTTTGGGAGATATCGGTACACTGACTGATGTATCTTAGTCTAAATGACTCTCAGGTAGATATCTGTATACTGACTGGTGTCTCGAAGTCCCCAATATCGAAATGACATATATGTACACTGACTGGTGTGTCTCAGTCCCTCTCCCTCAGTGCCATATCTGTACACTGACTGCTGTCTCTTAGTCCCTCTCCTCAGGGAGATATCTGTACAATGACTGGTCTCTCAGTCCCTCACCCTCAGACAAATAATTGTACATTGAGTGGTGCTCCACATTCCCTCACTCTCAGAGAGATATCTATACACTGACTTGTTTCTCTCAGTCCCTCTCTTTCCGGAACATATCTGTACACTGAATGGTATCTCTCATTCCCTCTCCCTCAGGTACATATCCATTCACTGACTGGTGTCTCTCAGTCCCTCCCTCTTAGGAAGTTATCTGTACACTCGCTGGTGTCTCTCAGTCCCTCTCCCTCACGGAGATATCTGTACACTTACCGGTGCCATTCATTCCTCTCTCCCTCAGGGAGATATCTGTACACTGATTGGTGTCTGGAAGTCCCCAATATATCAAATACATATATGTACACTGACAGATATCTCTCAGTCTCTCTATCTCTCAAAGAGATATTTGTACTCTGACTAATGCCTCTCAGTCACTCTGTCTCTCAGGGAGATATGTGTACAATGACCGGTGTGTCTCAGTCCCTCCCCCTCAGGTAGATATCTGCACACAGACTGGTGTCTCTCATTCCTCTCGCTCAGGGAGATATCTGTACACTGACTGATGCCTCTCATTTCCTCTCGCTAAGGGAGATATCTGTACACCGGCTCGTCTCTCAGTCCCTCTCCCTCAGGGACATATCTGTACACTGCCTGGTGTCTCTCAGTCCCTCTCCCTCAGGGACATATCTGTACACTGCCTGGTGTTTCTCAGTCCCTCCCCCGCAGGGTTATATCTGCACACTGACTGGTGTCTTGCAGTCCCTCTCCCACAGGGAGGTATCTGGACACTGACTGGTGTCTCTCAGTCCCTCTCCCTCATGCAGATATCTGTATACTCATTGGTGACTCTCAGTCCCTCCCTCTCAGCAAGATATATGTACACTCACTGGTCTCTTGCAGTCCCTCTCCCTCAGGGAGATATCTGTACACTGACTGCTGTCTCTCAATCCCTCGCCCTCACGGAGATATCTGAATACTGACATGTTTCTCAAATTCCCCAATCTCTCAGGAAAAATATGTGAATACAGACTGGTGTCTTTGCATTTCTCTCCCTCACGGACATATCTGTACACTGACTGGTGTGTCTCAGTCGTTCTCCTTCGGGGAGATATCTGTACACTGACTGGTCTCTCAGTCTTTTTCCCTCATGGAGCTAGCTGTACACAAACTGGAGTCTCTCATACCTCCATCTCAGGGTGACGTCTGTACACTATATGGTGTCTCTCAGTCCCATGCCGTCAGATTGACATCTGTACACTGACTGGTGTCTCTCACTCCCTCTCCCTCACGCAGATATCTGTAAACTGACAGGTGTCATTCAGTCTCTTCTACCTCAGGGAGATAGCTTTACACTGACTGATGTCTCTCAGTCTCTCTGACTCTCAAGGAAATATCTGTATTCTGGTTGGTCTCTCAGGCCCTCTCCCTCAGGGACATATATGTACACTGACTGCTGCCTCTCATTCCCTCTCCCTCACGTACAGATATGTACACTGACAGGTGTCTATCTGCCCCTCTCCTCATGGAGATATCTGTACACTGACTGGTTTCTCAGTCCCTGCCCATCAGGGACATATCAGTGCACTGCCTTGTGTCTCTCAGTCCCTCCCTCTCAGGAAGATATCTGTACACTCACTGGTATCTTGCAGTCCCACTCCCTCAGGGAGATACCTGTATACTGACTGCTCCCTGTCATTCCCTCTCCCTCACGTACAGATCTGTACACTGACAGGTGTATCTCTGCCCCTCTCCTCAGGGAGGTATCTACACTGACTGGTCTCTCAGTCCCTCCCTCTCATGAAGATATATGTACACTCACTGGTATTTTGCAGTCCCTCTCCCTCAGGGAGATACCTGTACACTGACTGGTGTCTCTCAGTGCCTGTCACTCACGAAGACATCTGTAAACTGACAGGTGTAATTCAGTCTCTTCTCCCTCAGGGAGATATCTGTACACTGACTGGTATCTCGAAGTTCCCAATTTCTCAGGGAGATATCTGTACACTGACTGGTGTCTCTCAGACCTTCTCCCTCAGGGAGATATCTGTTTCCTGACTGGCCTCTCAGTCCCTATCGCTCAGGGACATATCTGTACACTGATTGGTGTCTCTCAGTCCCTCGCCCTCAGGGAGATATCTGTACAATGTCTGGTGACTCTCAGTCCCTCCCTCTCAGGGAGATATCTGTTCGCTGACTGGTGTCTTTCAGTGCATCGAGACCAACTAGGGGGGAGGCCATCTTAGACTGGGTGTTGTGTAATGAGAGAGGATTAATTAGCAATCTCATTGTGCGAGTCCCTTGGGGAAGAGTGACCATAATATGATGGAATTCTACATTAGGATGGAGAATGAAACATTTAATTCAGAGACCATGGCCCAGAACTTAAAGAAGGGTAACTTTGAAGGTATGAGGCGTGAATTGGCTGGGATAGATTGGCGAATGATACTTAAGGGGTTGACTGTGGATGGGCAATGGCACACATTTAGAGTCCGCATGGATGAAATACAGCAATTGTACCTTCCAGTCTGGCGTAAAAATAAAAAAGGGAAGGTGGCTCAGCCGTGGCTATCAAGGGAAATCAGGGATTGTATTAAAGCCAAGGAAGTGGCATACAAATTAGCCAGAAATAGCAGCGAACCTGCGGACTGGGAGAAATTTAATACTCAGCAGAGGAGGACAAATGATTTGATTAGGGCAGGGAAAATGGAGTACGAGAAGCAGCTTGCAGGGAACATTAAAGCGGATTGCAAAAGTTTATATAGATATGTAAAGAGAAAAAGGTTAGCAAAGACAAATGTAGGTCCCCTGCAGTCAGAATCAGGGGAAGTCATAACGGGGAACAAAGAAATGGCAGACCAATTGAACAAGTACTTTGGTTCGGTATTCACTAAGGAGGACACAAACAACCTTCCGGATATAAAAGGGATCAGAGGGTCGAGAAAGGAGGAGGAACCGATGAATTCCTTATTAGTCGGGAAATTGTGTTGGGGAAATTAATGGGATTGAAGGCCGATAAATCCCCAGGGCCTGATGGACTGCATCCCAGAGTACTTAAGGAGCTGGCCTTGGAAATAGCGGATGCATTGACCATCATTTTCCAACATTCCATTGACTCTGGATCAGTTCCTATCGAGTGGAGGGTCGCCATTTTAAACCCCCTTGTTAAAACAGGAGGGAGAGAGAAAACCGGGAATTATAGACCAGTCAGCCTGACCTCAGTAGTGGGTAAAATGAAGCAATCAATTATTAAGGATATCATAGCAGCGCATTTGGAAAATGGTGACATGATAGGTCCAAGTCAGCATGGATTTGTGAAAGGGAAATCATGTTTGACAAATCTTCTGGAATTTTTTTGAGGATGTTTCCAGTGGAGTGGACAAGGGAGATCCAGTTGATGTGATATATTTGGACTTTCAGAGGCTTTCGACAAGGTCCCACACAAGATATTAATGTGCAAAGTTAAAGCACATGGGATTGGGGGTAGTGTGCTGACATGGATTGAGAACTGGTTGTCAGACAGGAAGTAAAGAGTCGGAGTAAATGGGTACTTTTCAGAATTGCAGGCAGTGACTAGTGGGGCACCGCAAGGTTCTGTGCTGCGGACCCAAGGTTTACACTGTACATTAATGATTTGGACGAGAGGATTAAATGTAGTATCTACAAATTTGCGGATGACACTAAGTTGGGTGGCAGTGTGAGCTGCGAGGAGGATGCTATGAGGCTGCAGAGTGACTTGGATAGGTTAGGTGAGTGGGCAAATGCATGGCAGATGAAGTATAATGTGATAAATGTGAGGTTATCCACTTTGGTGGTAAAAACTGAGAGACAGACTATTATATGCATGGTGACAGATTAGGAAAAAAGGAGGTGCAATGAGACCTGGGTGTCATGGTACATCAGTCATTGCCGGTTGGCATGCAGGTACAGCAGGCGGTTAAGAAAGCAAATGGCATGTTGGCCTTCATAGCGAGGGGATTTGAGTACAGGGGCAGGGAGGAGTTGCGACAGTTGGAGAAGGCCTTGGTGAGGCCACACCGGGAGTATTGTGTACAGTTTTGGTCTCCTAACCTGAGGAAGGACATTCTTGCTATTGAGGAAGTGGAGCAAAGGTTCACCAGACTAATTCCCGGGATGGCGGGACTGACCTATCCAGAAAGACTGGATCAACTGGGCTTGTATTCACTGGAGTTCAGAAGAATGAGAGGGGACCTCATAGAAACGTTTAACATTCTGATGCGTTCAGACACGTTAGATGCAGGAAGAATGTTCCCAATGTTGGGGAAGTCCAGAAGCAGGGGTCACAGTCTCAGGACAAGGGGTAAACCATTTCGCACCGAGATGAGGAGAAACTTCTTCACCCAGAGAGTGGCGAACCTGTGGAATTCTCTACCACAGAAAGTAATTGAAGCCAATTCACTAAATATATTCAAAAGGGAGTTAGATGAAGTCCTTACTACTCGGGGGATCAAGGGGTATGGCGAGAAAGCAGGAATGGGCTACTGAAGTTGCCTGTTCAGCCTTGAACTCATTGAATGGCGGTGCAGGTTAGAAGGGCGGAATGCCCTACTCCTGCACCTATTTTACTCTGTTTCTATCTATGTTTCTATCTCCCTCAGCGAAATATCTGGACACTAATTGGTGTCTCTCAGTTCCTCTCTATCAGCAAGATATCTGTAGACTGACTGGTGTCTCTCAATCCATCCCTCTCCGGGTGATATCTGTACACTGACTGGTGTCTCTCAGGCCCTCTCCCTCAGGGAGATATCTGGACACTGACTGGAGTCTCTCAGTCCCTACCTTTCAGGGACATCGCTGTACACTGACTTTTATCTCTCAGTCCCTCTCCCTCTGGGACTTATCTGCACACTTACTGATGTCTCTCATTCCCTCTCCCTCAGGCAAATATCTGTACACTGACTGGTGTCTCGAAGTCCCCAATCTCTCACGGGGATATATGAACACAGACTGGTGTCTCTCAGTCGTCTATCCCTCAGTGATATATCTGTACACCGACTGGTGTCTCTCAGTCGCTCTCCCTCAGTGATATGTCTGTACACCGACTGGTGTTTCTCAGTCCCTCTCCCTTATGGAGCTTTCTGTACTCTAACTGATGTCTCTCAGTCCCTCTGTCTCTCAGGGAGACATCTGTACAGTGACTGCTGTCTCTCAATCATTCTCCCTCAGGGAGATATCAGTATACTGAATGGTCTCTCAATCCCTCTCCGTCAGTGACATATCTTTTCACTGACTGGTGCCTCTCAGTCCCTTCCCTCGGAGATATCAATGCACTGACTGGTGCCTCTCAGTCCCTCTCCCTCAGGGAGATATCTGTACACTGACTGGTGTCTATCAGTCCCTCTCCCTCAGGGAGATATCTGTACACTGACTGGTGTCTCTCAGTCCCTCGCCCTCAGGGAGATATCTGTACACTGACTGGTGTCTCTCAGTCCCTCTCCCTCAGGGAGATATCTGTACACTGACTGGTGTCTCTCAGTCCCTCTCGCTCAGGACATATTTGTATGCAGAATGTTGTCTCTCAGACCCTATCCCTCATAGAGATATCTATACACTGACTGTTGTCTCTCAGTCCCTCCCTCTCAGGGAGATATCTGCACACAGACTGGTGTTTCTCAGTCGCTCACCCTCATGGGCATATCTGTACACTGACTGGTGTCTCTCAGTTCCTCTCCCTCAGGGTGATATCTGTAGACTGACTGGTGTCTCTCAATCCCTCCCTCTCAAGGAGATATCTGTGCACTGACTGGTGTCTCTCAATCCCACTCCCTCAGGGTGACATCTGTCCGCTGATGGTGTCTCGCAGATCCTCTCCCTCAGGACATATCTGTACACTGACTGGTGTTTCTCAGTCCCTCTCCCTCATTGAGATATCTTTACACTGACTGGTGTATTTCAATACCTCGCTCTCAGGATGATATCTATGCACTGACTGGTGTCTCTCAGTCTTCTCTCCCTCAGTGATATGTCTGTACAATGACTGGTGTATCTCAGTCCCTCTCTCTCAGGGAGATATCTGTACTCTGACTGATGTTTCTCAGTCTCTCTCTCTCTCAGGGAGACATCTGTACAGTGACTGCTGTCTCTCAGTCATTCTCCCTCAGGGAGATATCTGTATACTGAATGGTCTCTCAGTCCCTCTCCGTCAGTGACATATAATTACACTGACTGGTGCCTCTCAGTCCCTCTCCCTCAGGGAGATATCTGTGCACTGACTGATGTCTCTCAGTCCCACTCCCTCAGGGAGATATCTGTACATTGACTGGTTACTCTAATTCCCTTCCCTCACAGGGAGATATCTGTAAACTGACTGGTGTCTCTCAATCCCTCTCTCTCAGGAAACTATCTGTACACTGACTGATGTCTTTCTGTCCTTCTGCCTCAGGGAGATATCTGTATACTGAATGGTCTCTCAGTCCCTCTCCCTCAGTGGCATAGCTGTACACTGACTGGTGCCTCTCATTCCCTCTCCCTCAGGGAGATATCTGTACACTGACTGGTGTCTCTCAGTAGCCCCTCTCAGGATGATATCTGTACACTGACTGATGTCTCTCAGTCCCTCTCCCTCAGGGAGATATCTGTACACTGACCGGTGTCTCCTGGTCCCACTCCCTCAAGGATATATCTGTGCACTGACTGGTGTGTCTCAGTCCCTTCCTCTCAGGGAGATATCTGTACACAGACTGGTGTCTCTCAGTCGCTCTCCCACATGGGCACATCTGTACACTGACTAGTGTCTCTCAGTTCCTCTCCCTCAGGGTAATATCTGTAGACTGACTGGTGTCTCTCAATCCCTCCCTCTCAAGGAGATATCTGTACACTGACTGGTGTCTCTCAATCCCACTCCCTCAGGGTGACATCTGTATGCTGATGGTGTCTCGCAGTCCCTCTCCCTCGGTATATATCTGTACACTGACTGGTGTTTCTCAGTCACTATCCCTCAAGGAAATATCTTTACACTGTCTGGTGTCTTTCAATCCCTCGATCTCAGGATGATATCTGTATACTGACTCGTCTCTCAGTCCCACACACTCAGGGAGGTTTCTGTATACTGACTGGTCTCTCAGTCCCATTCACTCAGGGACATACCTGTACAGTGACAGATGCTTCTCAGTCCCACTTCCTCAAGGAGATATCTGTACACTGATTGGTATCTCTCAATCTCTATCCCTAATGGAGATATCTGTGTAATGACTGATGTCTCTCAGTCTCTCTGTCTCTCAGGGAGATATCTGAGCTCTGACTGGTGTCTCTCTTCCGTCTCCCTCAGGGTGATATCTGTATAATGACTGGTGTCTCTCAGTCCCTCTCCCTCAGGGTGATATCTGTACACTGACTGGTGCTTCTCAGTCGCACTCCCTCAGCGAGATATCTGCACACTGACTGGTGTCTCTCAGTCCCACTCTTTCTGGGACATATATCTGCACTGACTTGTGTCTCTCAGTTCCTGTCCCTCAGGGTGATATCTGTAGACTGACTGATGTCTCTCAATCCCACTCCCTCAGGGTGACATCTGTACGCTGATTGTGTCTCGCAGTCCCTCTCCCTCAGGACATATCTGTACACTGACTGGTGTTTCTCATTCCCTCTCCCTCATGGAGATATATTTACACTGACTGGTGTCTTTCAATCCCTCGCTCTCAGGATGATATCTGTGCACTGACTGGTGTCTCTCAGTCCTTCTCACTTTGGGAGGTATCTGTATTCTAACTGGTCTTTCAGTCCCATTCACTCAGGGACATACCTGTACACTGACTTGTATCTCTCAGTCCATCCCTCTCAGGGTGATATCTGTACACTGACGCGAGTCTTTCAGTCCCTCCCTCACAGGAAGCTATCTAGACACTGACTGATGTCTTGCAGTCTCTCTCCGTCAAGGAGAGAGCTGTTAACTGACTGCTGTCTCTCAGTCCCTCGCTCTCAGGAAGGTATCTGCACACTGGCTGGTCTCGCAGTGCTTGTCCATCAGTGACATATCTGTACACTGACTGGTGACTCTCAGTCCCTCACTCTCAGGGAGATATCGGTACACTGACTGGTTTCTCTCAGTCCCTCCCTCTCAGGTAGATATCAGTGAACTGACTGCTGTCTCTCAGTCGCTCAACTTCATGGACATATCTGTACACTGATGGGTATCTCTCAGTCCATCTCCCTCAGGGAGATATCTGGACACTGACTGGTGTCTCTCATTCCCTGTCTCTGAGGGTGATATCTGCACATTGACTGCTGTCTCTCAAATCCTCACTCTCATGGAGATATATGTACACTGACTTGTGTCTCTCAGTCCCTCTCCCTAAGGGAGATATCTGTACACTGACTTTTGTCTCTTTGTCCCACTTCTGCAGGGAGATATCTCTACACTGACTGGTGTCTCTCAGTCCTTCCATCTCAGGGAGATATCTGTACACTGACTGGCGTCTCTCAGTCCCTCTCCCTAAGGGAGATATCCTCAATCTGTGTAATGACTGATGTCTCTCAGTCTCTCTGTCTCTCAGGGAGATATCTGAGCTCTGACTGGTGTCTCTCTTCCGTCTCCCTCAGGGTGATATCTGTATAATGACTGGTGGCTCTCAGTCCCTCTCCCTCAGGGAGATATCTGTACACAGACCGGTGTCATTCAGTACCCTCTCCCGCAGCGAGATATCTGTATACTGACTGGTGTCCAGAAGTCCCCAATCTCCCAGGAATATATTCGTACATTGACTGGTGCATCGCAGTCCACTCTCACTCAGGGAGATATCTGTACACCGACTGGTGTCTCTCAGTCCCTCTCCCTCAGGGAGATATCTTACTCTGACTGATATCTCCTGTCTCCCTGTCTCTCAGGGAGATATCTGTACACTGATTGGCATCTCTCAGTCCCTCAATCTCAGGGAGATATCTATTCACTGACTTGTGTCTCTCAGTCCCTCTCCCTCATGGAGATATCTGTACACTGACTGGTGTCTCTCTGTCCCTCTCACTCAGAACACATCTGTACACTGACATGTGTCTCTCAGTGCCTCTGCCTCAGGGAGATAAATGTACACTTACTGGTGTCCCTCAGTCCCTGTCTCTCAGGACATATCTGTATACAGACTGGTGTCTATCAGTCCCTCTCCCTCAGGACACATCTGTACACTGAAAGGTTTCACTCAGTCCCTCTCCCTCAGGGAGATATCTGTACACTGACCGGTGTCTCTTTGTCCCACACCTGCAGGGGGATATATGTACATTGACTGTAAACTCTCAGTCCTTCCCTCTCAGGGAGATATCTGCACACTGATTGGTGTCTCTCAGTACCTCTCTGTTAGGGTGATATCTGTACCCCGACTGGTGTCTCTCAGTCCATCTTTCTAAGGGAGATATCTTACTCTGACTGATATCTCCTGTCTCCCTGTCTCTCAGGGAGATATCTGTACACTGATTGGCATCTCTCAGTCCCTCTCTCTCAGGGAGATATCTATTCACTGACTTGTGTCTCTCAGTCCCTCTCCCTCATGGAGATATCTGTACACTGACTGGTGTCTCTTAGTCCATCTCCCTCATGGAGATATCTGTACACTGACTGGTGTCTCTTAGTTCCTCTCCCTCATGGAGATATCTGTACACTGACTGTTGTCTCTCTGTCACTCTCACTCAGAACACATCTGTACACTGACATGTGTCTCTCAGTGCCTCTGCCTCAGGGAGATAAATGTACACTTACTGGTGTCCCTCAGTCCCTGTCTCTCAGGACATATCTGTATACAGACTGGTGTCTCTCAGTCCCTCTCCCTCAGGACACATCTGTACACTGAAAGGTGTCACTCAGTCCCTCTCCCTCAGGGAGATATCTGTACACTGACTGGTGTCTCTTTGTCCCACTCCTGCAGGGAGATATATGTACATTGACTGTAAACTCTCAGTCCTTCCCTCTCAGGGAGATATCTGCACACTGATTGGTGTCTCTCAGTACCTCTCTGTTAGGGTGATATCTGTACCCTGACTGGTGTCTCTCAGTCCCTCTCACTAAGGGAGATATCTGCAAACTGACTGGCGTCGCTCAGTCCCGCATTCTCTGAGAGATATCTGTACACAGACTGCTGTTTCTCAGTCGCTCACCCAATGGGCATATCTGTACACTGACTGGTGTCTCTCAGTTCCTCTCCCGCAGGGAGATACCTGTACTCTGACTGATGTCTCCCGTCTCCCTGTCTCTCAGGGAGATATCTGTACACTGACTGGTCACACTGTCCCTCTCCCTCAGGAAGTTATCTGCACATTGACTGGTGCTCCTCTATCCGTCTCCCTCAGGGAGATATCTGCACATTGATTGGTGTCTCTCAATCCCTCTCCCTCAGGGAGATGTCTGTACACTGACTGGCTACTCTCAGCCACTCCCTCTCAGGGAGATATCTTTTCACTGACTTGTGTCTCTCAGTCCCTCTCACTCAGAACACATCTGTACACTGATATGTGTCTCTCAGTGCCTCCCCCTCAGGGAGATTAATGTACACTTACTGGTGTCCCTCAGTCCCTCTCTCCCAGCGACATATCTGTACACTGCCTGCTGTCTCACAGTCCATCCCTCTCAGTTTGATATCTGTACAGTGACTGGTGTCTCTCATTACGTCCCTCTCAGGGTGAAACCTGTACACTGACTTGTGTCTCTCAGTCCCTGTCACTCAGGGAGATATCTGTACACTGACTGGCGTCTCTCAGTCCCTCCCTCTCAGGGAGTTATCTGTTCACTGACTGGTGTCTCTCAGTCACTCTCCCTCAAGGAGATATCTGCACAATGACTGATGTCTCCTAGTCCCTCTCCATCAGGGAGATGTCTATAAACTGATTGGTGTCTGATAGTACATCCATCTCAGGGTGATATCTGTGCACTGGCTGGTGTCTCCCAGTCCCTCTCCCTCAGAGAGATATCTGCAGACTGACTGGTGTCTCTCAGTTCCTCACTCTCAGGGAGATATCTGTACACAGACTGTTGTTTCACAGTCGCTCACCTTCATGGGCATATCTGTACACTGACTGGTGTCTCTCAGTTCCTCTCCCTCAGGGTGATATTTGTAGACTGACTGATGTCTCTCAATACCACTCCCTCAGAGTGACATCAGTACGCTGATGGTGTCTCGCAGTCCCTCTCCCTCAGGACATATCTGTAAACTGACTGGTGTTTCTCAATCCATCTCCGTCATGGAGATATCTTTACACTGACTGGTTTCTTTCAATCCCTCACTCTCAGGATGATATCTGTGCACTGACTGGTGTCTCTCAGTCCTTCTCACTCTGGGAGGTATCTGCATACTGACTGGTCTCTCAGTCCCTCTCCCTCAGTGACACAGCTGTACACTGATTGCTGCCTCTCATTCCCTCTCCCTCAGGGAGATATCTGTACACTGACTGGTGTCTCTCAGTAGCCCCCTCTCAGGGAGATATCTGTACACTGATTGGCATCTCTCAGTCCCTCCCTCTCAGGGAGATATCTATTCACTGACTTGTGTCTCTCAGTCCCTCCTTCTCAGGGAGATATCTATTCACTGACTTGTGTCTCTCAGTCCCTCATCCCTCATGGAGATATCTGTACACTGACTGGTGTCTCTTAGTCCATCTCCCTCATGGAGATATCTGTACACTGACTGGTGTCTCTTAGTCCCTCTCCCACATGGAGATATCTGTACACTGACTGTTGTCTCTCTGTCCCTCTCACTCAGAACACATCTGTACACTGACATGTGTCTCTCAGTGCCTCTGCCTCAGGGAGATAAATGTATACTTACTGGTGTCCCTCAGTTCCTGACTCTCAGGACATATCTGTATACAGACTGGTGTCTCTCAGTCCCTCTCCCTCAGGACACATCTGTACACTGAAAGGTGTCACTCAATCCCTCTCCCTCAGGGAGATATATGTACACTGACTGGTGTCATTTTTTCCCACTCCTGCAGGGAGATATATGTACACTGACTGTAATCTCTCAGTCCTTCCCTCTCAGGGAGATATCGGCACACTGATTGGTGTCTCTTAGTACCTCTCTGTTAGGGTAATATCTGTACCCTGACTGGTGTCTCTCAGTCCCTCTCCCTCAAGGAGATATCTGCACAATGACTGATGTCTCCTAGTCCCTCTCCATCAGGGAGATGTCTATAAACTGATTGGTCTCTGACAGTACATCCATCTCAGGGTGATATCTGTGCACTGGCTGGTGTCTCCCAGTCCCTCTCCCTCAGAGAGATATCTGCACACTGACTGGTGTCACTTTGTCCCACTCCTGCAGGGAGATATATGTACACTGACTGTAATCTCTCAGTCCTTCCCTCTCAGGGAGATATCGGCACACTGATTGGTGTCTCTCAGTACCTCTCTGTTAGGGTGATATCTGTACCCTGACTGGTGTCTCTCAGTCCCTCTCCCAAAGGGAGATATCTGCAAACTGACTGGCCTCTCAGTCCCTCTCCCTCAGTGACATAGCTGTACACTGATTGGTGTCTCTCAGTAGCCCCCTCTCAGGAAGATATCTGTACACTGATTGGTGTCTCTCAGTCCCTCTCTTTCTGGGACATATATCTACACAGACTGGTGTCTATCAGTCCCTCTCTCTCAGGGAGATATCTGTACACAGACTGGTGTCTCTCAGTCGCTCACCCTCATGGGCATATCTGTACACTGACTGGTGTCTCTCATTTCGTCTTCCTCAGCGTGATATCTGTAGACTGACTGGTGTATCTCAATCCCTCCATCTCAAGGAGATATCTGTACACTGACTGGTGTCTCTCAATCCCACTCCCTCAGGGTGACATCTGTACGCTGATGGTGTCTCGCATTCCCTCTCCCTCGGAACATATCTGTACACTGACTGGTGTTTCTCAGTCACTCTCCCTCATGGAGATATCTTTACACTGACGCGTGTCTTTCAATACCTCGCTCTCAGGATGATATTTTTATCCTGACTGCTCTCTCAGTCCCACTCACTCAGGGACATACCTGTGCACTGACTGGTGCTTCTCAGTCCCACTTCCTCAAGGAGATATCTGTACACTGACTGGTGTCTCTGTGTCCCTCGCCCTCAGGGTAATATCTGTACACTCACTGGTATCTCTCAATCTCTCTCTCGAATGGAGATATCTGTATACTGACTGATGTCTCTCAGTCTCTCTGTCTCTCAGGGAGATATCTGTTCTCTGACTGGTGTCTCTCATCCGTCTCCCTCACGGTGATATCTGTACACTGACTGGTATCTCTGAGTTCCACTCTTTCAGGGACATATCTGTACACTGATTGGTATCTCTCAGTCCCTCTCCCTCAGGGACATATCTGTACACTGACTTGTATCTCTCAGTCCATCCCTCTCAGGGTGATAACTGTACACTGACTCTAGTCTCTCAGTTCCTCCCTAACAGGAAGCTATCTGGACACTCACTGATGTCTTGCAGTCTCTCTCCGTCTGGGAGAGAGCTGTTAACTGACTGCTGTCTCTCAGTCCCTCTCCCTCTGGGATATATCTGTACACTGACTGGTGTCGCGAAGTCCCCAATCTCTCAGGCAGATATCTGTACACTGACTGGTGTCTCTCAGTCCATTCTCCCTCAGGGTGATCTCTGTACACTGACTGGTAACTCAGTCCCTCTCCCCCAGGGACATATCTGCACACTGAATGGTGTCTCTCAGTCCTTCAACTCAGGGAGATATCTGTACACTGACTCGTTTCTCTCAGTCCCTCCCGCTCAGGGAGATATCAGTAAACTGACTGTTGTCTCTCAGTCGCTCAACCTCATGGACATATCTGTACACTGACGGGTATCTCTCAGTCCATCTCCCTCAGGGAGATATCTGGACACTGACTGCTGTCTCTCAAATCCTAACTCTCATGGAGATATCTGTACACTGACTTGTGTCTCTCAGTCCCTCTCCCTCAGGTAGATATCTGTACACTGACAGTTGTCTCTCAGTCCCCCTCCCTCAGGACACATCTGTACACTGAATGTTATCACTCAGTCCCTCTCACTCAGGGAGATATCTGTACACTGACTGTTGTCTCTTTGTCCAATTCCTGCAGGGAGATATCTGTACACTGACTGGAGTCTCACAGTCCTTCCCTCTCTTGGCGATATCTTTACACTGTTTGGTGTCTCTCAGTCCCTCTCTTTCTGGGACATGTATCTACACTGACTTGTGTCTCTCAGTCCCTCTCCCTCAGGGAGATACCTGCAAACTGACTGGCGTCGCTCAGTCCCACTCCCTCAGGGAGATAGCTGTACTCTGACTGTTGTCTCCCCTCGCCCTGTCTCTCAGGGAGATATCTGTACACTGACTGGTCACACGGTCCCTCTCCCTCAAGGAGATATCTGCACACTAACTGGTGCCGCTCTATCCGTCTCCCTCAGTGTGATATCTGTACATTGACTGGCGTCTCTCAGTCACTCTCCCCCAGGAAGATATCTGTACACCGACTGCCATCTCTCAATCCCTCCCTCTCAGGGAGATATCTTTTTACTGCCTTGTGTCTCTCAGTCCCTCTCACTCAGGACACATCTGCACACTGACATGTGTCTCTCAGTGCCTCCCACTCAGGGAGTAAAATGTACACTTACTGGTGTCCCTCAGTCCCTCTCTCTCAGGACATATCTGTATACAGACTGGTATCGCTCAGTCCCTCTCACACAGCGACATATCTGTACACTGCCTGATGTGTCACATTCCCTCCCTCTCAGTTTGATATCTGTACACTGACTGGTGTCTCTCATTACCTCCCTCTCAGGGAGTTATCTGTTCACTGACTGATGTCTCTCAGTCACTCTCCCTCAGGGAGATATCTGCACAATGACTGATGTCTCCTAGTCCCTCTCCATCAGGGAGATATCTATAAAATGATTGGTGTCTCTCAGTACCTCCCTCTCAGGGTGATATCTGTACAGTGACTGGTGTCTCCCAGTCCCTCTCCCTCAGGTAGATCTCTGTATAGTGACTGTTGTCTCTCAGTCCCTCCCTCTCAGGTTGACATCTGTGCACTGACTGGTGTCTCTCAGTACCTCCCTCTCAGGGTAATATCTGTACACTGACTGGTGTCTCTCAATCCTTCTACCTCACGGAGTTATCTGTAAACTGACTGGTGTGTCTCAGTCCCTCTCCCTCAGGGAAAAACTCTTATACTGGACTGATGACTCTTCGTCTCTCTGACTCTCAGGGAGATATCTAGAAACTGACTGGTCTCTCAGTCCCTCTCACTCAGCGACATATCTGTACACTGACTGGTGTCTCTCAGCCCACTCTCCCTCAGGAAGATATCGGTACACTGATTGATGTCTCTCAGTCTCTCTATTTCTCATGGTGATATCTGTGCAATGACTGGTGTGTCTCATTCCCTGTCTCTCAGGTGTCATAGCTGTACACTGGTATATCTCAGTCCCTCTCCCCCAGCGATATATCTGTACACTGACTGGTGTCTCTCAGTCCCTCCCTCTCAGGGTGATATCTGTACACTGACTGGTGTCTCTCACTTCCTCTCCCTCAGGGAGATATCTGTACACTGACTGTTGTCTCTCAGTTCCTCTCCCTCAGCGAGATATCTGTACACTGACTGGTGTCTCTCAGTCCCTCTCCCTCAGGGAGATATCTGTACACTGACTGGCGTCTCTCAGTCCCTACCTCTCAGGGAGATATCTGTTCACTGACTGGTGTCTCTATGTCCCTCTCCCTCAGGGTGATATCTGTACACTGACTGGCGTCTCTCAGTCCCTCCCTCTCAGGGAGATATCTGTTCACTGACTGGTGTCTCTCAGCCCACTCTCCCTCAGGAAGATATCTGTACACTGAATCGAGTCTCTCATTTCCTACCTCTCAGGGAGATATCTGTGCACTGACTGGTGTCTGTCAGTCCCTCTCCTGAAGGGAGATATCTGTACACTGATTTGATGTCTCTCATTCTCTCTGACTCTCAGGGAAACCTCTGTGCACTGACTGGTCTCACAGTCCATTTCCCTCTGGGACAGATCTGTGCACCTACTGGTGTCTCTCAGTCCTTCTCCCTCTGGGAGGTATCTGTACACTGGCTAATATCTCTCAGTCCCTCTCTCTCAGGGAATTATCTGTACACTGACTTGTATCTCTCTGTCCCTCTCACTCAGCGACATATCTGTACACTGACTGGTGTCTCTCAGTCCCTCTCCTTCAGGGAGATAGCTGCACACTGATTACTGTCTCTTAGTCCCTCTCCCTCAAGGATATAGCTGTACACTGACTGATGTCTCTCAGTCCCTCCCTCTCAGGAAGATATCTCTACACTTACTGGTGGCTCTCAGTCCTTCTCCCTCAGGGAGACATCTGTGCACTGATTGGTGTCTCAATCCCTCTCCCTCATGTAGATATTTGTACACAGACCGGTGTCATTCAGTCCATCTCCCTCAGAGTGATATCAGTACACTGACTGGTGGCTCTCAGTCCCTCTCCCTCAGTAAGATATCTGTACACTGACTGATATCTCTCAGTCTCTATGTTTCTCAGGGAGATATCTGTACACTGGCGGGTCTCGCAGTGCCTGACCCTCAGGCACATATCTGTACACTGACTGTTGTCTCTCAGTCCCTCTCCCTCAGGGACTTATCTGTACACTGACTGTTGTCTCTCAATCCCTCTCCCCCAGAGACATATCTGTACACTGACTGGTGTTTCTCAGTACTTCCCTCTCAGGGTGATATCTGTACACTGATTTGTGTCTCTCAGTCCCTCTCCCTCAGGGAGATATCTGCACACTGACTGGTGTCTCTCAATCCCTCTCCCTCAGGGAGATATCTGTACACTGACTGGTGTCTCTCAGTCCCTCTCCCTCAGGGAGATATCTGTACACTGACTTGCGTCTCTCAGTCCCTCCCTCTCATGGAGATATCTGTTCACTGAATGTTGTCTCTCAGTCCGTTTCCCTCAGGGAGATATCTGTACACTGACTGGTGTCTCTCAGTCCCTCTCACTCAGGGTGACATCTGTACACTGAATCGAGTCTCTCATCTGCTCCCTCTCAGGGAGCTATCTGTGCACTGACTGGTGTCTGTCAGTCCCTCTCCCGAAGGGAGATATCTGTACACTGACTGATGCCTCTCATTCTCTCTGTCTCTCAGGTAGACATCTGTGCACTGACTGGTCTAACAGTCCATTTCCCTCAGGGACAGATCTGTGCACTGACTGGTGTCTCTCAGTCCTCTCCCTCTGGGAGGTATATGTATACTGACTGTCACTCAGTCCCACTCACTCAGGGACATATCTGAACACTGACTGGTGCTTCTCAGTCCCACTCCATCAGGGTGATATCTGTACACTTACTGGTGTCTCTCAGTCCCTCCCTCTCAGGGAGATATCTGTACACTGACTTGTATCTCTCAGTCCCTCCATCTCAGGAAGATATCTGTACTCACACTGATGTCTTGCAGTCCCTCTCCTTCAGGGAGATAGCTGTACACTGATTACTGTCTCTCAGTTCCTCTCCCTCAGGGATATATCTGTATCCTGACTGGTGTCTTGAAGTCCCTAATCTCTTAGGACGTAATCTGTACACTGACTGGTGTCTCTCAGTCCACTCTCCCTCAGGGAGATATCTGTACACTGACTGGTGTCTCTCAATCCCTCTCCCTCAGGGAGATATCTGTACACTGACTGGTATATCTCAGTCCCTCTCCCCCAGCGATATATCTGTACACTGACTGGTGTCTCTCAGTCCCTCCCTCTCAGGGTGATATCTGTACTCTGACTGGTGTCTCTCAGTTCCCCTCCCTCAGGGAGATATCTGTACACTGACTGTTGTCTCTCAGTTCCTCTCCCTCAGGGAGATATCTGTACACTGACTGGTGTCTCTCAGTCCCTCTCCCTCAGGGAGATATCTGTACACTGACTGGCGTCTCTCAGTCCCTACCTCTCAGGGAGATATCTGTTCACTGACTGGTGTCTCTCAGTCCCTCTCCCTCAGGGAGATGTCTGTACACTGACTGGTGTCTCTATGTCTCTCTCCCTCAGGGTGATATCTGTACACTGACTGGCGTCTCTCAGTCCCTCCCTCTCAGGGAGATATCTGTTCACTGACTGGTGTCACTCAGCCCACTCTCCCTCAGGAAGATATCTGTACACTGAATCGAGTCTCTCATTTTCTGCCTCTCAGGGAGATATCTGTGCACTGACTGGTGTCTGTCAGTCCCTCTCCTGAAGGGAGATATCTGTACACTGATTTGATGTCTCTCATTCTCTCTGACTCTCAGGAAAACCTCTGTGCACTGACTGGTCTCACAGTCCATTTCCCTCTGGGACAGATCTGTGCACTGACTGGTGTCTCTCAGTCCTTCTCCCTCTGGGAGGTATCTGTACACTGGCTAATATCTATTAGTCCCTCTCTCTCAGGGAGATATCTGTACACTGACTTGTATCTCTCTGTCCCTCCCTCTGAGGAAGATATCTGTACACTCACTGATGTCTTGCAGTCCCTCTCCTTCAGGGAGATAGCTGCACACTGATTACTGTCTCTCAGTCCCTCTCCCTTGAGGGATGTATCTGTACACTGACTGGTGTCTCTCAGTCCCTCTCCCTCAGGGAGATATCTGTACACTGACTGGCGTCTCTCAGTCTCTCCCTCTCAGTGAGATATCTGTACACTGACAGGTGTCTGTCAGTTCCTCTCCCTCAGGGGAGATATCTGCACTCTGATTGATGTGTCTCAGTCTCTTTATTTCTCATTGTGATATCTGTACACTGACTGGTGTCTCTCAGTCCCTCTCCCTCAGGGAGATATCGGTACACTGTCTGGTATCTCTCAGTCCCTCCCTCTCAGGTTGATATCTGTACACTGACTGGTGTCTCGCAGTGTACTCTACCTCAGGGAGATATCTGTACACTGACTGGTGTCTCTCAGTATTGCGTCTCAGGATGATATATGTGCACTGACTGCTGTCTGTCAGTCCCTCTCCCTCAGGGAGACAACTGTACACTGACAGGTGTCTCTCAGTCCCTCCCTCTCAGGTTGATATCTGTACACTGACTTGTGTCTCTTAGTATACTCTACCTCAGGAGATATCTGTACACTGACTGGTGTCTCTCAGTATTGCGTCTCAGGATGATATCTGTGCACTGACTGCTGTCTGTCAGTCCCTCTCCGTCAGGGAGACATCTGCACACTGACTGGTATCTCTCAGTCTTTCTCCCTCTTGGAGATATCTTTATGCTGACTGGTCTCTCAGTTCCTGTTAGCGCGAATGTTTTCCTGCTAGAATCACTCGACACTCTAGGTCGGTTCCAACGCCAAAACGGCTTTTATTACGCAGGCGGGGATAGAGCCTCTGGTCCAACTCCAGGCACTCTACTCTCCAACGAACAAAGAAATTCGTCGATATTGATATGTTTTGCAATCGTTCATTACAATTACTCAGCCCACTTCGGCTGGACACAATCCAGTCATAACGATTATAGATTACATATAGGTTTCTTTAATCCAATAGAATTCCACTGAAACCTCAGGGGCTGTATGATCGATTTTTTCAGCTCGGGCTGATTAATGACCTCGTTCTGTGAAGTGGGTCCCCCCCTTATCTCTGTTCCTCGGGGCTTTGCTGTGCGAAGTCCTTGATTGAGGACATTCCACATTAGATACTACAATGGTCTTTTAAAGTTATCTTGTCTCAAGTGGATGATCCAAGTCATTCCCGGAAGTGGGCGTCACTCGGTCATTGCTCGGTCAGCCTCAGTCAATAGTTCATTGCTTGACTAACTGAGTTCCCATCATGCTTGGGCAGGCATTTTATATGTGGCCACTTTAAACCTATATGGGTGTAGATATATTTAGCAGGTGCCTAATGTCTCGTGTTTTGATATGTTCAGCAGGTGCCTAATGCCTACAACAGTCCCTCTCCCTCAGGGACATATCTGTACACTGACTTGTATCTCTCAGTCCCTCCCTCTCAGGTTGATATCTGTACACTGACTGGTGTCTCTCTGTCCCTCCCTCTCAGGAAGATATCTGTACACTCACTGATGTCTTGCAGTCCCTCTCCTTCAGGGAGATAGCTGCACACTGATTACTGTCTCTCAGTCCCTCTCCCTTGAGGGATGTATCTGTACACTGACTGGAGTGTCTCAGTCACTCTCCCTCAGGGAGATATCTGTACACTGACTGGCGTCTCTCAGCCTCTCCCTCTCAGTGAGATATCTGTGCACTGACAGGTGTCTGTCAGTTCCTCTCCCTCAGGGGAGATATCTGCACTCTGATTGATGTGTCTCAGTCTCTTTATTTCTCATTGTGATATCTGTACACTGACTGGTGTCTCTCAGTCCCTCTCCCTCAGGGAGATATCGGTACACTGACCGGTGTGTCTCAGTCCCTGTCTCTCAGGTGTCATAGCTGTACACTGCCTGGTATATCTCAATCCCTCTCCGCCAGCGATATATCTGTACACTGTCTGGTGTCTCTCAGTCCCTCCCTCTCAGGTTGATATATGTACACTGACTGGTGTCTCTCAGTATACTCTACCTCAGGGAGATATCTGTACACTGACTGGTGTCTCTCAGTATTGCGTCTCAGGATGATATCTGTGCACTGACTGCTGTCTGTCAGTCCCTCTCCCTCAGGGAGACAACTGTACACTGACTGGTGTCTCTCAGTCCCTCCCTCTCAGTTTGATATCTGTACACTGACTGGTGTCTCTCAGTATACTCTACCTCAGGAGATATCTGTACACTGACTGGTGTCTCTCAGTATTGCGTCTCAGGATGATATCTGTGCACTGACTGCTGTCTGTCAGTCCCTCTCCCTCAGGGAGACATCTGTACACTGACTGGTGTCTTGAAGTCCCTAATCTCTTAGGACGTAATCTGTACACTGACTGGTGTCTCTCAGTAAACTCTTCCTCAGGGAGATATCTGTACACTGACTGGTGTCTCTCAGTTCCTCTCCCTCAGGGAGATATCTGCACTCTGATTGATGTCTCTCAGTCTCTCTATTTCTCATGGTGATATCTGTGCAATGACTGGTGTGTCTCAGTCCCTGTCTCTCAGGTGTCATATCTGTACACTGGTATATCTCAGTCCCGCTCCCCCAGCGATATATCTGTACACTGACTGGTGTCTCTCAGTCCCTCCCTCTCAGGGTGATATCTGTACACTGACTGGTGTCTCTCAGTTCCTCTCCCTCAGGGAGATATCTGTACACTGACTGTTGTCTCTTAGTTCCTCTCCCTCAGGGAGATATCTGTACACTGACTGGTGTCTCTCAGTCCCTCTCCCTCAGGGAGATATCTGTACACTGACTGGCGTCTCTCAGTCCCTACCTCTCATGGAGATATCTGTTCACTGACTGGTGTCTCTCAGTCCCTCTCCCTCAGGGAGATATCTGTACACTGACTGGTGTCTCTATGTCCCTCTCCATCAGGGTGATATCTGTACACTGACTGGCGTCTCTCAGTCCGTCCCTCTCAGGGAGATATCTGTTCACTGATTGGTGTCTCTCAGCCCACTCTCCCTCAGGAAGATATATGTACACTGAATCGAGTCTCTCATTTGCTTCCTCTCAGGGAGATATCTGTGCACTGACTGGTGTCTGTCAGTCCCTCTCCTGAAGGGAGATATCTGTACACAGATTTGATGTCTCTCATTCTCTCTGACTCTCAGGAAAACCTCTGTGCACTGACTGGTCTCACAGTCCATTTCCCTCTGGGACAGATCTGTGCACTGACTGGTGTCTCTCAGTCCTTCTCCCTCTGGGAGGTATCTGTACACTGGCTAATATTTCTCAGTCCCTCTCTCTCAGGGAGATATCTGTGCACTGACTTGTATCTCTCTGTCCCTCCCTCTCAGGAAGATATCTGTACACTCACTGATGTCTTGCAGTCCCTCTCCTTCAGGGAGATAGCTGCACACTGATTACTGTCTCTCAGTCCCTCTCCCTTGAGGGATGTATCTGTACACTGACTGGAGTGTCTCAGTCACTCTCCCTCAGGGAGATATCTGTACACTGACTGGCGTCTCTCAGCCTCTCCCTCTCAGTGAGATATCTGTACACTGACAGGTGTCTGTCAGTTCCTCTCCCTCAGGGGAGATATCTGCACTCTGATTGATGTGTCTCAGTCTCTTTATTTCTCATTGTGATATCTGTACACTGACTGGTGTCTCTCAGTCCCTCTCCCTCAGGGAGATATCGGTACACTGACCGGTGTGTCTCAGTCCCTGTCTCTCAGGTGTCATAGCTGTACACTGCCTTGTATATCTCAATCCCTCTCCGCCAGCGATATATCTGTACACTGTCTGGTGTCTCTCAGTCCCTCCCTCTCAGGTTGATATCTGTACACTGACTGGTGTCTCTCAGTATACTCTACCTCAGGGAGATATCTGTACACTGACTGGTGTCTCTCAGTATTGCGTCTCAGGATGATATCTGTGCACTGACTGCTGTCTGTCAGTCCCTCTCCCTCAGGGAGACAACTGTACACTGACTGGGGTCTCTCAGTCCCTCCCTCTCAGTTTGATATCTGTACACTGACTGGTGTCTCTCAGTATACTCTACCTCAGGAGATATCTGTACACTGACTGGTGTCTCTCAGTATTGCGTCTCAGGATGATATCTGTGCACTGACTGCTGTCTGTCAGTCCCTCTCCCTCAGGGAGACATCTGTTCACTGACTGGTGTCTCTCAGTTGCTCCCTCTCAGGGAGATATCTGTGCACTGACTGATGTCTCTAAGTCTCTCAGTCTCTCAGGGTGATATCTATGCTCTGACTGGTCTCTCAGTCCATTTTCCTCAGGGATATATATGTACACTGACTGGTATCTCTCAGTCTTTCTCCCTCTTGGAGATATCTTTATGCTGACTGGTCTCTCAGTTCCTGTTCGCGCGAATGTTTTCCTGCTAGAATCACTCGACACTCTAGGTCGGTTCCAACGCCAAAACGGCTTTTATTACGCAGGCGGGGATAGAGCCTCTGGTCCAACTCCAGGCACTCTACTCTCCAATGAACAAAGAAATTCGTCGTTATTGATATGTTTTGCAATCGTTCATTACAATTACTCAGCCCACTTCGGCTGGACACAATCCAGTCATAACGATTATAGATTACATATAGGTTTCTTTAATCCAATAGAATTCCACTGAAACCTCAGGGGCTGTATGATCGATTTTTTCAGCTCGGGCTGATTAATGACCTCGTTCTGTGAAGTGGGTCCCCCCCTTATCTCTGTTCCTCGGGGCTTTGCTGTGCGAAGTCCTTGATTGAGGACATTCCACATTAGATACTACAATGGTCTTTTAAAATTATCTTGTCTCAAGTGGATGATCCAAGTCATTCCCGGAAGTGGGCGTCACTCGGTCATTGCTCGGTCAGCCTCAGTCAATAGTTCATTGCTTGACTAACTGAGTTCCCATCATGCTTGGGCAGGCATTTTATATGTGGCCACTTTAAACCTATATGGGTGTAGATATATTTAGCAGGTGCCTAATGCCTCGCGTTTTGATATGTTCAGCAGGTGCCTAATGTCTACAACAGTCCCTCTCCCTCAGGGACATATCTGTACACTGACTTGTATCTCTCAGTCCCTCCCTCTCAGGTTGATATCTGTACACTGACTGGTGTCTCTCAGTCCCTCGCTCTCAGGAAGATATCTGTACACTCACTGATGTCTTGCAGCCCCTCTCCTTCAGCGAGATAGATATACACTGACTGATGTCTCTCAGTCCCTATCCCTCAGCGATATATCTGTATACTGACTGGTGTCTCTAAGTCCCTCCCTCTCGGGGAGATATCAGTAAACTGACTGGTTTCTCTCAGTCGCTCTCCCTCATGGACATATCTATACATTGATTGGTTTCTCTCAGTCCCTCCCTCTCAGGGTGATATCTGTACATTGACTGGTGTATCTCAGTCCCCTCTTCCTCAGGGAGATATCTGTAAACTTACTGGTGTCTCTCAGTTCCTCTCCCTCAGGCAGATATCTGTACACACACTGGTGTCGCTCAGTCCCTCTCCCTCAGGAAGATATCTGTACCATGACTAATATCTCTCAGTCTCTCTGACTCTCAGGGAGATATCTGTACACTGGCTGGTCTCGCAGTGCCTGTCCCTCAGGGAGATATCTGTTCACTAACTGTTGTCTCTCAGTCGCTCATCCTCAGCGACATATCTGCACACTGACTGGTGTCTCTCAGTCGCTCTCCCTCAGGGAGATATCTGTGCACTGACTGGTGTTTCTCAGTCGCTCTCCCTCATGGTCATATCTGTACATTGACTGGTGTCTCTCAGTTCCTCTCGCTCAGTGATAGATATGTACACTGACGGGTATCTCTCAGTCCCTCTCCCTCTTGGAGTAATCTGTACACTGACTGGTGTCTCTCAGTCACTCTCCCTCAGGGACATATCTGTACACCGAATGGTGCCTCTCAATACCCTCTCCCGAAGCGAGATATCTGTATACAGACTGCTGTCCAGGTGTCCCCATTCTCTCAGGAAGATATCTGTACACTGACTGGTGCATCTCAGTCCACTCTCACTCAGGGAGATATCTATACACTGACTGGACTCTCTCAGTCGCTCTCCTCATGGAGATATCTGTTCACTGACTGGTGTCTCTCAGTCCCTCTCCCTCAGGGAGATATCTGTCCTCTGACTGATGTATCTCTGTCTCTCTGTCTCTCAGGGAGATATCTGTAAACTGACCGGTCAATCAGTCCTTCTCCCCCAGGCAATATCTGTACACTGTCTGGTGTCTCTCAGTCCCTCCCTCTCAGGATGATATCTGTACACTGACTGATGTCTCTCCGTCCCTCACCCTCAGGCAGATATCTGTACACTGACTGGCGTCTCTCAGTCCCTCCCTCTCAGGGAGATATCTGTTCACTGACTGATGTCTCTCAGTCCACTCTCCCTTAGGGAGATATCTGTACACAGACTGGTGTCTTTCAGTCCCTCTCCCTCAGGGAGATATATATATGTCCTCTGACTGATGTCTCTCTGTCTCGCTGTCTCTCAGGGAGATATCTGTACACTGACTGATGTCTCTTCATCCCTCTGACTCATGGAGAAATCTGTACACTGATTGGTGTCTCTCAGTCCCTCCCACTCAGGGAGATATCTGTTCACTGACTGGTGTCTCTCCGTTCCTCACCCTCAGGCAGATATCTGTACACAGACCGGTGTCATTCAGTACCCTCTCCCGCAGGGATATATCTGTATACTGACTGGTGTCTAGAAGTCCCCATTCTCTCAGGAAGATATATGTACACTGACTGGTGTATATCAGTCCACTCTCACTCCGGGAGATATCTGTACACTGGATGGTCTCGCAGTGCCTGTCCCTCAGGGAGATATCTGTGCACTGACTGGTCTCTCAGTTAATGTCCCTCAGCGAGATATCTATACACTGACTGGTCTCTCAGTCGCTCTCCTCAGGGATATATCTGTACACTGACTGGTCTCTCAGTCCCTGTCCCTCACGGATATATCTGTACACTGACTGGTGTCTCTCAATCCCTCCCTCTCAGGGAGATATCAGTAAACTGACTGGTGTTTCTCAGTCGCTCTCCCTCATGGTCATATCTGTACATTGACTGGTGTCTCTCAGTTCCTCTCGCTCAGGGATAGATATGTACACTGAAGGGTATCTCTCAGTCCATCTCCCTCATGGAGATATCTGTACACTGACTGGTATCTCTCAGTCCCTCTCCCTCATGGCGATACCTGTACACTGACTGGTGTCTCTCAGTCTCTCTCCCTCAGGGATATATCTGTACACTGACTGGTGTCTCTCAGTCCCACTCCCACAGGGACATATCTGTACACTGACTGGTGTCTCTCAGTCCGTCCCCATCAGGAAGATATCTGTACACTCACGTATGTCTCTCAGTCCCTCTCCCTCTGGCAATTTTCTGTACACTGACTGGTGCCTCTCAGTGCACTCTCCCTCAGGGAGATATCTGTTCACTGACTGGTGTCTCTCAGTTCCTCTCCCTCAGGAAGATATCTGTACACTGACGATATCTCTCAGTCTCTATGTTTCTCAGGGAGATATCTGTACACTGGCTGGTCTCGCAGTGCCTATCCCTCAGGGACATATCTGTACACTGATTGGCGCCTCTCAGACCCTGTCCCTCAGGGACATATCTGTAACTGACTGTTGTATCTCAGTCCCTCTCGCTCAGGAAACATCTGTACACTGGTATCTCTCAGTGCCTCCCCCTCAGGCAGATATCTGTACATATACTGCTGTCTCTCAGTCCCTCTCCCTCAGCGAGATATCTGTCCACTGACAGGTGTCTCTCAGTCCCTCCCTTTCAGGTTGATATCTGTGCACTGACTGGTGTCTCTCAGTACCTCCCTCTCAGGGTGATATCTGTACACTGACTGCTGTCTCTCAGTCCATCTCCCTCAGGGAGATACCTGTATACTGGACTGATGACTCTCAGTTTCTCTGACTCTCAGGGATGTTATCTTTAAACAGACTGGTCTCTCTGTCCCTCTCACTCAGGGACATATCTGTACACTGACTGGTGTCGCTCAGTCCCTCTACATCAGAGAGAAAGCTGTACACTGACTGGTGTCTCTCTGTCCCTCCCTTTCAGGAAGATATCTGAACACTTACTGGTTGCTCTCAGTCCCTCTTCCTCAGGGAGATATCTGTGCACTGACTGGTGTCTCAATCCCTGACCCTCATGTAGATAATTGTTCATAGACCGGTGTCATTCAGTCCTTCTAACTCAGGGTGATATCAGTAAACTGACTGTTGTCTCTCAATCACTCTCCCTCAGGAAGATATCTGTACACTGACTGATATCTCTCAGTCTCTATGTTTCTCAGGGAGATATCTTTACACTGGCTGGTCTCACAGTGCCTGTCCCTCAGGGACATATCTGTACACTGATTTGTGTCTCTCAGTCCCTCTCCCTCAGGGACATATCTGTAAACTGACTGTTGTCTCTCAGTCCCTCTCCCCCAGAGACATATCTGTACACTGACTGGTATTTCTTTGTACCTCCATGCATGGTGATATCTGTACACTGACTGGTTTCTCTCAGTCCTTCCCTCTCAGGGAGATATCTGTTCACTGACTGATGTCTCTTCGTCCATCTCCATCAGGGATATATCTTCACACTGAATATTGTCTCTCAGTCCCTCTCACTTAGGGAAACATCTGTGCACTGAATCGAGTCTCTCATATGCTCCCTCTCAGGGAGATATCTGTGCACTGACTGGTGTCTGTCAGTCCCTCTCCCTCTGGGAGGTATCTGTACACTGACTGATGTCTCTTCGTCCATCTCCAGCAGAGAGATATCTACACACTGAATGGTGCTTCTCAGTCCTACTCCCTCAGGGAGATATCTGTACACTCACTGGTGTCTCTCAGTCCCTCCCTCTCACGGATATATCTGTACAATGACTGGTGCATCTCAGTCCCTCCCTCTCAGGGAGATACCTGTACACTGACTTGTATCTCTCAGTCCCTCCCTCTCGGGAAGATATCTGTACACTCACTGATGTCTTGCAGCCCCTCTCCTTCAGGGAGATAGCTGTACACTGATTGCTGTCTCTCATTCCCTCTCTCTCAGAGATATATCTGTATACAGACTGATGTCTCGAAGTATCTAATCTCTCAGGACGATATCTGTACACTGACTCGTGTCTCACAGTCCACTCTCCCTCAGGGAGATATCTGTACACCGACTGGTGTCTGTCAGTTCCTCTCCCTCAGGGAGATATCTGCACTCTGACTGATGTCTCTCAGTATCTCTATTTCTCACGGTGATATCTGTACAATGACTGGTGTCTCTCAGTCCCTCTCCCTCAGGCAATTTTCTGTACACTGACTGGTGTCTCTCAGTTCCTCTCCCTCTGGAAGATATCTGTACACTGGTGATATCTCTCAGTCTCTATGTTTCTCAGGGAGATATCTGTACACTGGCTGGTCTCGCAGTGCCTATCTCTCAGGGACATATCTGTACACTGATTGGCGTCTCACAGACCCTCTCCCTCAGGGACCTATCTGTAACTGACTGTTGCATCTCAGTTCTTCTCCCTCAGGGCACATCTGTACACTGACTGGTGTCTCTCAGTGCCTCCCCCTCAGAGATATATGTACATATACTGCTGTCCCTCAGTCCCTCTCTCCCAGGACATATCTGTACACCGTCTGGTGTCTCACAATCCCTATCTCCCAGAGACATATCTGTACACTGACTGATCATTCTCAGTACCTCCCTCTCAGGGAGATATCTGTACACTGACTGGTGTCTCTCAGTCCATTCTCACGCAGGGAGATATCTGTACACTGACTGATGTCTCTTCGTCCCTCTCCCTCAGGGAGATATCTACACACTGACTGGTCTCTCTCAGTACCTCCCTCTCTGGGTGATATCTGTACACTGACTGGTGTCTCTCAGTCCCTCTCACTCAGGGAGACATTTGTTCACTGAATCGAGTCTCTCATTTGCTCTCTCTCAGGGAGATATCTGTGCACTGACTGGTGTCTCTCAGTCCCCCTCCCGAAGGGACATATCTGTACACTGACTTATGTCTCTCAGTCTCTCTGTCTCTCAGGGCGACATCTGTGTACTGACTGGTCTCACAGTCCATTTCCCTCAGGGACATATCTGTACAGTAACTGGTGTCTCTCTGTCCTTCTCACTGTGGGAGGTGTCTGTATACTGACTGTCAGTCAGTCCCACTCCCTCAGGGAGATATCTGTACACCGACTGGTGTCTCTCAGTCCCTCTCCCTCAGGGAGATATCTGTACACTGACTGGTGTCTCTCAATCCCTCTCCCTCAGGGAGATATCTGTACACTGACTGGTGTCTCTCATTCCCTCTCTCTCAGGGAGATATCTTTACACTGACAGCTAACTCTCAGTCCCTCTCCCTCAGGGAGATATTTTTACACTGACTGGTATCTCTCAGTCCCTCTCCCTCAGGGAGATTTCTGCACACTGACTTGTATCTCTCAGTCCCTGCCTCTCAGGAATATATCTGTACACTCACTGATGTCTTCCAGTCCCTCTCCTTCAGGGAGATATCTTTACACTGACTGTTATCTCTCAGTCCCTCTCCCTCAGGGTGGTATCTGTACACTGACCGGTATCTCTCAGTCCCTCTCCCTCAGGGAGATATCTGTACACTGACTGGTGTCTCTCAGTCTCTCTCCCTCAGGGAGATATCTGTACACTGACTGGTGTCTCTCAGTCCCTCTCCCTCAGGGAGATATCTGTACACTGACTAGTGGCTCTCAGTCCCTCCCTCTCTGGGAGATATCTGTACACTGACTGTTGTCTCTCAGTCCCTCGCCCTCAGGACACATTTCTACACTGAATGTTGTCTCTCAGACCCTCTCCCCCAGGGAGATATCTGTACACTGATCGGTGTCTCTCAGACCCTCTCTCTCAGGGACATATCTGTACACTGACTGGTATATCTCGGTCCCTCAACCCCAGCGACATATCTGTACATTGACTGGTGTCTCTCAGCCCTCGCTCTCAGAATTATATCTGTACACTGACTGGTGTCCCTCAGTCCCTCTCCCTCAGGCAGATATCTGTACACCGACTGGTGTCTCTCAGTTCCTCTCCCCCAGCGACATGTCTGTACACTGACTGATGTCTCTCATTCTCTCTATTTTTCACGGTGATATCTGTACACTGACTGGTGTCTCTCAGTCCCTCTCCCTCAGGAAGATATCTGTACACTGACTGATATCTCTCAGGGAGATATCGGTACACTGGTTGATCTCGCAGTGCCTATCCCTCAGGGAGATATCTGTTCACTGACTGATGTCTCTCAGTCCCTCTCCCTCATGGAGATATATGTACACTGACTAGTGTCTCTCAGTCGCCCGCCTCAGGGAGATATCTCTCACTGACTGGTCTCTCATTCCCAGTCTCGCAGGGACATATCTGTACACTGACTGATGTCTCTCAGTCCCTCCCTCTCAAGGAGATATCAGTAAACTGACTGGTGTCTCTCAGTCGCGCTCCCTCATGGACATATCTGTACATTGACGATTATCTCTCAGTCCATTTGCCTCAGGGAGATATCTGTACACTGACTTGTGTCTCTCAGTCCCTCTCCCTCAGGTAGATATCTGTAAACTGACTGTTTTCTCTCAGTCCCTCGCACTCAAGACACATCTGTACACTGAACGGTGTCTCTCAGTCCTGTCTCTCAGGGACATACCTGTACATTGACTGGTATATCTCAGTCCCTCTCCCCCAGCGACATGTCTGTATACTGACTGGTGTCTCTCAGTCTGCTCTCGCTCAGGGAGATATCTGTACACTGAATGCTGTCGCTCTGTCCCTCTCCCTCACGGAGATATCTGTTAACCGACTGGTGTCTCTGAGTTCCTCTCCCCAGCGACATGTCTGCACACTGACTGGTGTCTCTCAGCCCTCTCCCTCAGGAAGATATCTGTACACTGACTGATATCTCTCAGGGAGATATCGGTACACTGGTTGGTCTCGCAGTGCCTATCCCTCAGGGAGATATCTGTTCACTGACTGGTCTCTCAGTCCCAGTCTCGCAGGCACTGACTGATGTCTCTCAGACCCTCCCTCTCAGGGAGATATCAGAAAACTGACTGGTGTCTCTCAGTCGCTCTCCCTCATGGACATATCTGTACAATGACTGGTGTCTCTCAGTTCCTCTCGCTCAGGGATAGATTTGTGCACTGACGGGTATCTCTCAGTCCATTTCCATCAGGGAGATATCTGTACATTGACTTGTGTCTCTCAGTCCCTCTCCCTCAGGACACATCTGTACACTCAATGGTGTCTCTCAGTCCCTGTCTCTCAGGGACATATCGGTACACTGACTGGTGTCTCTCAGTCCCTCCCTCTCAGGGTGATATCTGAAAACTGACTGGTGTCGCTCAGTCTACTCTCGCTCAGGGTGATATCTGTACACTGACTGGTGTCTCTCAGTACATCCCTATCAAGGTGATGTCTGTGCAGTAACTGGTGTCTCTCAATCAGCTCTCCCTCAGTCAGATATCTGTGCACTGAATGCTGTCGCTCAGTCCCTCTCCCTCAGGGAGATATCTGTCCTCAGACTGATGTCTCTCAGTCTCTCTGTCTCTCAGGGAGATATCTGAACACTAACTGGTGTCTCTCAGTCCCTCTCCCTCAAGTTGGTATCTGTACACTTACTGGTATCTCTCAGTCCCTCTCCCTCAGGAGGATATCTGTTCACTGACTGATATCTCTCACTCTCTGTCTCTCAGGCAGTTATCTGTTCACTGACAGCTGTCTGTCAGTCCCTCTCCCTCAGGGAGACACCTGTACACTGACTGGTGTCTCTCAGTTGCTCCCTCTCAGGGAGATATCTGTGCACTGACTGGCGTCTCTCAGTCCCTCTCCCTCAGAGTGACATCTGTGCACTCACTGGTGTCTCTCAATCCCTCTTCCGAAGAGAGATATCTGTACACTGACTGATGTCTATCAGTCTCTCAGTCTCTCAGGGAGATATTTGTGCACTGACTGGTCTCTATGTCCTTCTCCCTCTGGGAGATATCTGTACACTGACTTGTGCTTCTCAGTCCCACTCCCTCAGGGACACAGAAACATAGAAACATAGAACATTGGTGCAGGAGTAGGCCATTCGGACCTTCTAGCCTGCACCGCCATTCAATGAGTTCATGGCTGAACATGTAACTTCAGTACCCCATTCCTGCTTTCTCGCCATAACCCTTGATTCCCTCTCGTAGTAATGATTACATCTAACTCCTTTTTGAATATATTTAGTGAATTGGCCTCAACAACTTTCTGTGGTAGAGAATTCCACAGTTTCACCAGTCTCTGAGTGAAGAAATGTCTCCTCATCTCGGTCCTAAATCACCTTATCCTTAGACTGTGACCACTGATTCTGGACTTCCAAAACATTGGGAACATTCTTCCTGCATCTAATCTGTCTAAACCCATCAGAATTCTAATCGTTTCTATGAGGTCCCCTCTCATTCTTCTGAACTCCAGTGAATACAAGCCCAGTTGATCCAGTCTTTCTTGCTAGTTCAGTCCCGCCATCCTGGGAATCAGTCTGGTGGATCTTCGCTGCACTCCCTCAATAGCAAGAATGTCCTTCCTCAAGTTAGGAGACCAAAACTGTACAACAACACTCCAGGTGTGGCCTCACCAAGGCCCTGTACAAATGTAGCAACGCATCCCTGCCCCTGTACTCAAATCCCCTCGCTATGAAGGCCAACATGCCATTTGCTATATTAACCGCCTGCTGTACCTGCATGCCAACCTTCAATGACTGATAACCATTCCACCCAGGTCTCGTTGCACCTCCCCCTTTCCTAATCTGTCACCATTCAGATAATAGTCTGTCTCTCTGTTGTTACCACCAAAGTGGATACATTCACACTCATCCACATTATACTTCATCTGCGATGCATTTGCCCACTCACCTAACCTATCTTAATCGCTCTGCAGCCTCATAGCATCCTCCTCGCAGCTCACACTGCCACCCAACTTAGTGTCATCCGCAAATTTGGAGATACTACATTTAATCCCCTCGTCTAAATCATTAATGTACAATGTAAACAGCTGGGGACCCAGCATAGAACCATTGCGGTACCCCACGAGTCACCGCCTGCCATTCTGAAAAGTACCCATTTACTCCTACTCTTTGCTTCCTGTCTGACAACCAGTTCTCAATCCATGTCAGCACACTACCCAATCCCATGTGTATTAACTTTGCACATTAATCTCTTGTGTGGGACCTTGTCGAAAGCCTTCTGAAAGTACAAATATACCACATCAATGATTCTCCCTTGTCCACTCTACTGAAAACATCCGCAAATAATTCCAGAAGATTTGTTAAGCATGATTTCCCTATCACAAATCCATGCTGACTTGGACCTATCATTTCATCTATTTCCAAATGCGCTGCTATGACATCCTTAATAATTGATTCATCATTTTACCCACTACCGATATCAGGCTGACTTGTCTATAATTCCATGTTTTCTCTCTCCCTCCTTTTTTAAAAAGTGGAGTTACATTGGCGACCCTCCACTCGATAGGAACTGATCCAGAGTCAATGGAATGTTGGAAAACGACTGTCAATGCATCCGCTATTTCCATGGCCACCTCCTTAAGTACTCTGGGATGCAGTCCATCAGGCCCTGGGGATTTATCGGCCTTCAATCCCATCAATTTCCCCAACACAATTTCCCGACAAATAACGATTTCCCTCAGTTCCTCCTCCTTACTAGACCCTCTGACCCCTTTTATATCTGGAAGGTTGTTGGTGTCCTCCTTAGTGAATACCGAACCAAAGTACTTGTTCAATTGGTCCGCCATTTCTATGTTCCCCGTTATGACTTCCCCTGATTCTGACTGCAGGGGACCTACGTTTGTCTTTACTAAACTTTTTCTCGTTACATAGCTATAGAAACTTGTGCAATCCGTCTTAATGTTCGCTGCAAGCTTCTTCTAATACTCCATTTTTCCTGCCCTTTGTCTTCCTCTGCTGAGTACTAAATTTCTCCCAGTCTCCGGGTTCGCTGCTATTTCTGGCCAATTTGTTTGCCACTTCCTTGGCTTTAATACTATCCCTGATTTCCCTTGAAAGCCACGGTTGAGCCACCTTCCCTTTTTTATTTTTACTTCAGACAGGAATGTGCAATTGTTGTAGTTCATCCATGCGGTCTCTAAATGTCTGCCATTGCCCATCCACAGTCAACTCCTTCAGTATCATTCACCAATCTATCCTAGCCAATTCACGCCTCATTCATTCAAAGTCACCCTTCTTTAAGTTCTGGACCATGGTCTCTGAATTAACTGTTTCATTCTCCATCCTAATGTAGAATTCCACCATATTATGATCACTCTTCCCCAAGGGGCCTCGCACAACGAGATTGCTAATTAATCTTCTCTCATTACACAACACCCAGTCTAAGATGGCCTCCGCCCTAGTTGGTTCCTCGACATATTGGTCCAGAAAACCATCCCTTATGCACTCCAGGAAATCAACCTGCACCGTATTGCTTCCAGTTTGGTTAGCCCAATCTTTGTGCATTTTAAAGTCACCCATTATAACGGCTGCACCTTTATTGCATGCACCCTTAATTTCCTGTTTGATGCACTCCCCAACATCACTACTACTGTTTGCAGGTCTGTACACAAATCCCACTAATGTTTTTTGCCCTTTGGTGTTCTGCAGCTCTACCCATATAGATTCCACATCATCCAAGCTAATGTCCTTCCTAACTATTGCATTAATCTCCCCTTTAACCAGCAATGCTAAACCACCTCCTTTTCCTTTTATTCTATCCTTCCTGAATGTTGAATACCCCTGGATGTTGAGTTCCCAGCCCTGATCATCCTGGAGCCACGTCTCCGTAATCCCAATCACATCATATTTGTTAACATCTATTTGCACAGTTAATTCATCCATCTTATTACGGATACTCCTTGCATTATGACACAAATCCTTCAGGCTTTTTTTGTTAACAACCTTTGTCCTTTTAGAATTTTGCTGTAGAGTGGCCATTTTAGTTTTTTGCCTTGGGTTTCTCTGCCCTCCACTTTTCCTCATCTCCTTTCTGTCTTTTGATTTTGTCTCCTTTTTGTTTCCCTCTGTCTCCCTGCATTGGTTCCCATCCCCCTGCCATATTAGTTTAACTCCTCCCCAACAGCACTAGCAAACACTCCCCGAAGACATTGGTTCCGGTCCTGCCCAGGTGCAGACCGTCCGGTTTCTACTGGTCCCACTGCCGCAGAACTGTACACTGCCTGGTGCTTCTCAGTCCAACTCCCTCAGGATGATATCTGGACACTGACGGGTGTCTCACAGTCCCTCCCTCTCCCAGAGATATCTGTACACTGACTGGTATCTCTCAGTCCCTCTCTTACAGGCACATATCTGTACACTGACTGGTATCTCTCAGTCCCTCTCCCTCAGGGACATATCAGGACACTGACTTGTATCTCTCAGTCCCTCTATATCAGAGTGATATATGTAAACTGACTGGTGTCTCACAGTCCCTCCCTCTCAGGAATAAATCTGTACACTCACTGATGTCTTCCAGTCCCTCTCCTTCAGGGAGATAGCTGTACACTGACTGCTGTCTCTCAGTCCCTCTCCCTCAGGGAGATATCTGTACACTGACGGGTGTCATTCTGTTCCCTCTCCCTCTGGGATGTATCTGTATACTGAATGGTGTCTCGAAGTCCCCAATCTCTCACGTAAATATCTGTCCACTGATTGGTGTATCTCAGTCCACTCTCCATCAGGAAGATATTTGTACTCCGACTGGTGTCTCTCAGTCCCTCTCCGTCAGGGAGATATCTGCACTCTGGCGGATGTCTCTCAGTCTCTCTGTTCCTCAGGGAGATATCTGTACAATGACTGATAATTCAGTGCCTCTCCCCAAGGGAAACATCTGCACACTGAATGGTGTCACTCAGTCCTTCCCCTCAGGGAGATATCTGTTCATTGACTGGTGTCTCAAAGTCCCTCTCACTCTCACGCATATATCTGTACACGGACTTGTATCTCTCAGTCCCTCTCCCTCAGCGACATATCGGTACACTGTTTGGTGTCTCTCAGTCCCTCCCTCTCAGGCTGATATCTGTACTTTGACTGGTGTCTCTCAGTCCCTCTCCCTCAGGGAGATATCTGTACACTGACTGGTGCCTCTCAGTCCCTCTCCCTCAGGGAGATATCTGTACACAGACTGGTGTCTCTCAGTCCCTCTCCCTCAGGGAGATATCTGTACACTGAATGGTGTCTGTCAGTCCCTCTCTCTCAGGGAGATATTTGTACGCTGAATGGTGTCTCTCAGTAACTCCCTCTCAGGGAGATATCTGTGCACTGGCTGGTGTCTCTCAGGCCCTCGTTCCCTGGGAGATATCGGTACACTGAATGTTGCCTGTCAGTCCCTCTCCCTCTGGCAGATATCTGTTCACTGATTTGTTTCTCTCAGTTCCTTTTCCTAACGGACATATATGTACACTGAAGGGTATCTCTCAGTCCCTCTCCATCAATGAGATATCTGTTCACGGACTGGAGTCTCTCATTCTCTGCCTCACAGGGAGATATCTTTGCGCTGACTGGTGTCTCTCAGTCCGTCTCCCTCAGGGAGATATCTATACATTGACTGGTGTCTCTCAGTACCTCCCTCACAGGGAGATATCTGTTCACTGACTGGTGTCTCTCAGTCCACTGTCCCTCAGGGAAATATATGTGTGCTGACTTGAGTCCCTCTCCCTCAGGGAGATATCTGTCCTCAGGCTGATGTCTCTCAGTCCCCTCTCCCTCAGGATGATATCTGTACACTGATTGGTGTCTCCCAGTCTCTCTCCCTCATGATCATATCTGTACACTGACTGGTGTCTCTCAGTCCCACCCTCTCAGGGAGCAATCTGTACACTGACTGGTGTGTCTCAGTTGCTCCCTCTCAGGGAGATTTCTGTACACTGACTGGTGTCTCTCAATCCCTCTCCCTAAAGGAGATATCGGTACACTGACTGAAGTCTCCCAGTCTCTCTGTGTCTCAGGGATATATCTGTGCACTGACTGGTGTCTCTCAGTCCATCTCCGTCTGGGGTATATCTTTAAACTGAGAAGTCTCTCAGTGCCTCTCCCTCAGGAAGATATCTGTACACTGACTGGTGCTTCTCGGTCCCACTCCCTCCAGGAGATATCTGTGCACTGACTGGTGTCTCTCAGTCCCTCTCCCTCAAGGAGATACCTGTTATCTGATTGATGTCTCTCAGTCTCTCTGTCTCTCAGCGAGATATCTGTACACTGTCTGGTGTCTCTCAGTCCCTCTCCCTCAAGGAGATATCTATATACTGATTGGTCTAGCTCAGTACTCCAACTCAGGGAGATATCTGTACACTGACTGGTGCCTCTCAGTAACTCCCTCTCAGGGAGATATCTGCACACTGGCTGGTTTCTCACAGTCGCTTGCTCCCTGGGAGATAGCGGAACACTTCTGGTGCCTCTCAGTCCCTCTCCCTCTGGCAGATCTCTGTTCACTGATTGGTGACTCTCAGTTCTTCTCTCTAACGGATATAAATGTACACTGACGGGTATCTTTCAGTCCCTCTCCATCAATGAGATATCTGTACACGGACTGGTTTCTCTCATTCTCTGCCTCACAGGGAGATATCGTTGCGGTGACTGGTCTATCTCCGTCAGGTGATATCTAAACACTGACTGGTGTCTCTCAGTACCTCCCTCTCAGGGTGATATCTGTACACTGACTGGTGTCTTTCAGACCCTTTCCCTCCGGGAGATATCTGTACACTGACTGGGATCTGTCACTCCCTCCCTCTCAGGGAGATATCTAATCACTGATTGGTGTCTCTCAGTTCACTGTTCCTCAGGTACATATCTGTACACTGACTTCTGTATCTCAGTCCCTCTCCCTCAGGGAGATATCTCTCTTCACACTGATGTCTCTCAGTCCCCTCTCCCTCAGGGTGATATCTGTACACTGACTGGTGTCTCTCATTCCCTCTCCCTCAGGGAGATATCTATACACTGACTATCTCTCAGTCCCTCTCCCTCAGGGAGATATCTGTACACTGACTGACCGCTCTCAATACCACTCTCTCAGGGAGATATCTGTAAACTGACTGGTGTCTCTCATTCCCTCTCCCCCAGGGAGATATCTGTACACTGACTGCTGTCTGTCAGTTCCTCTCCCTCAGGGAGACATCTGTACACTGACTGGCGTCTCCCAGTTGCTCCCTCTTCGGGAGTTATCTGTAAACTGACTGGTGTCTCTCAGTCCTTCTCCCTCAGGATGATATCTGTACACTGACTGGTGTCTCTCAGTCCCTCTCCCTCAGGGAGATATCATTTAACTGACTGCTGTCTCTCAGTTTCTCTCCGTTATGGACATGTCTGTACATTAACTGTTGTCTGTCAATTGCTTTCCCTCAGTTATATATATATGTACACTGAAGGGTAGCTGTCAATGAATCTCCATCATTGCGATATCTGTACACTGACTACTGACTCTCATTCCCTGCCTCTAAGGGTGATATCTGTACAATAACTGGTGTATCTCAATCCCTCACTCTCATGGAGATATCTGTACATTGACTTGTGTCTCTCAGTGCCTCTCCCTCAGGGAGATATCTGCACAATGACTGGTGTCTCAAAGTCCATCTCTCTCACGGACACATCTGTACACGGACTGGGGACTCTTAGTCCCTTCCCCTCTGGGACATATCCGTACACTGACTTGTATCTTTCAGTTCCTCCCTCTCAGGTGATATATGTTCACTGACTGGTGTCTGGAATTCCCCAATTTCTCAGTGAGATATCTGTAAACTGACTGATGTCTCTCAGTCCTTCCCTCTCAGGGTGATATCTGTACACTGACTGGTGTCTCTCAGTACCTCCCTCTCAGGGTGATATCTTTACACTGACTGGCGTCTCTCAGTTGCTCCCTCGCAGGGAGATATCACTACACTGACTGTTGTCTCTCAGTCCCCCTCCCTCAGGGTGATATCTGTACACTGACTGGTGTCTCTCAATCCCTCTCCCGAAGGGAGATGTCGGTACACTGACTGATCTCTCTCAGTCTCTCTGTCTCTCAGGGTGATATCTGTACACTGACTGGTGTCTCTCAGTAACTACCTCTCAAGGAGATATCTGTACACTGACTGGTGCCTCTCAGTCCCTCTCCCTCTGGAAGATATCTGTTCACTGATTGGTGTCTCTCAGTTCCGCTCCCGAACGGACATTTATATACACTGACGGGTATCTCTCAGTCCCTCTCCATCAATTAGATATCTGTTCACGGACTGGTGTCTCTCATTCCCTGCCTCACAGGGAGATATCTTTGCGCTGACTGGTGTCTCTCAGACCCTCTCCCTCAGGGAAATATCAACACTGACTGGTATCTCTCAGTAATTCTCTCCCAGGGTGATATCTGTACACTGACTGGTGTCTCTCAGTCCCTCTCCCTCAGGGAGCTATCTGTACAATGACTGGTCTCTCTCAGTACCACTCTCTATGGTTGATATCTGTACACTGACTGCTGTCTGTCAGTTCCTCTCCCTCAGGGAGATATCTGTACACTGACTCGCGTCACCCAGTTGCTCCCTCTTCGGGAGATATCTGTAATCTGACTGGTGTCTCTCAGTCCCTCTCCCTCAGGATGATATCTGTACACTGACTGGTGTCTCTCAGTCCCTCATTCTCAGGGAGATATCAGTGAACTGACTGGTGTCTCTCAGTCGCTCTCCCTTAAAGACGTGTCTGTACATTGACTGTTGTCTCTCAATTCCTCTCCCTCAGCGACATATATGCACACTGAAGGGTAGCTCTCAGTGAATCTCCATCAGTGCGATACCTGTACACTGACTGTTGTCTCTCATTCTCTGCCTCTGAGGGTTATATCTGTACACTGACTGGTGTATCTCAATCCCTCACTGTCATGGAGATATCTGGACATTGACTTGTGCCTCTCAGTGCCTCTACCTCAGGGACATATCTGCGCACTGACTGGTGTCTCAAAGTCCATCTCTCTCACGGACACATCTGTACACTGACTTTTATCTGTCAGTCCCTCCCTCTCATGGTGATATCTGTTCACTTACTGGTATCTCGAATTCCCCAATTTCTCAGTGAGATATCTGTACACTGACTGGTGTCTCTCAGTACCTCCCTCTCAGGGTGATATCTGTACACTGACTGGTGTCTCTCAGTACCTCCCTCTCAGGTTGATATCTGTACACTGACTGGAGTCTCTCAGTTGTTCGCTCTCAGGGAGATATCAGTACACTGACTGATGTCTCTCAGTCCCTCTCCCTCATGGAGCTATATGTACACTGACTAGTGTCTCTCAGTCGCCCGCCTCAGGGAGATATCTGTCACTGACTGGTCTCTCATTCCCAGTCTCGCTGGGACATATCTGTACACTGACTGATGTCTCTCAGTCCATCCCTCTCAAGGAGGTATCAGTAAACTGACTGGTGTCTCTCAGTCGCGCTCCCTCATGGACATATCTGTACATTGACGATGATCTCTCAGTCCATTTGCCTCAGGGAGATATCTGTACACTGACTTGTGTCTCTCAGTCCCTCTCCCTCAGGTAGATATCTGTAAACTGACTGTTTTCTCTCAGTCCCTCGCCCTCAAGACACATCTGTACACTGAACGGTGTCTCTCAGTCCTGTCTCTCAGGGACATACCTGTACATTGACTGGTATATCTCAGTCCCTCTCCCCCAGCGACATGTCTGTATACTGACTGGTGTCTCTCAGTCCGCTCTCGCTCAGGGAGATATCTGTACACTGAATGCTGTCGCTCTGTCCCTCTCCCTCAGGGAGATATCTGTTAACCGACTGGTGTCTCTCAGTTCCTCTCCCCAGCGACATGTCTGTACACTGACTGGTGTCTCTCAGTCCCTCTCCCTCAGGAAGATATCTGTACACTGACTGATATCTCTCAGGGAGATATCGGTACACTGGTTGGTCTCGCAGTGCCTATCCCTCAGGGAGATATCTGTTCACTGACTGATGTCTCTCAGTCCCTCTCCCTCATGGAGATATATGTACACTGACTAGTGTCTCTCAGTCGCCCGCCTCAGGGAGATATCTGTCACTGACTGGTCTCTCATTCCCAGTCTCGCAGGGACATATCTGTACACTGACTGATGTCTCTCAGTCCCTCCCTTTCAAGGAGATATCAGTAAACTGACTGGTGTCTCTCAGTCGCGCTCCCTCATGGACATATCTGTACATTGACGATTATCTCTCAGTCCATTTGCCTCAGGGAGATATCTGTACACTGACTTGTGTCTCTCAGTCCCTCTCCCTCAGGTAGATATCTGTAAACTGACTGTTTTCTCTCAGTCCCTCGCCCTCAAGATACATCTGTACACTGAACGGTGTCTCTCAGTCCTGTCTCTCAGGGACATACCTGTACATTGACTGGTATATCTCAGTCCCTCTCCCCCAGCGACATGTCTGTATACTGACTGGTGTCTCTCAGTCTGCTCTCGCTCAGGGAGATATCTGTACACTGAATGCTGTCGCTCTGTCCCTCTCCCTCAGGGAGATATCTGTTAACCGACTGGTGTCTCTGAGTTCCTCTCCCCAGCGACATGTCTGCACACTGACTGGTGTCTCTCAGCCCTCTCCCTCAGGAAGATATCTGTACACTGACTGATATCTCTCAGGGAGATATCGGTACACTGGTTGGTCTCGCAGTGCCTATCCCTCAGGGAGATATCTGTTCACTGACTGGTCTCTCAGTCCCAGTCTCGCAGGCACTGACTGATGTCTCTCAGACCCTCCCTCTCAGGGAGATATCATTAAACTGACTGGTGTCTCTCAGTCGCTCTCCCTCATGGACATATCTGTACAATGACTGGTGTCTCTCAGTTCCTCTCGCCCAGGGATAGATTTGTGCACTGACGGGTATCTCTCAGTCCATTTCCATCAGGGAGATATCTGTACATTGACTTGTGTCTCTCAGTCCCTCTCCCTCAGGACACATCTGTACACTGAATGGTGTCTCTCAGTCCCTGTCTCTCAGGGACATATCGGTACACTGATTGGTGTCTCTCAATCCCTCCCTCTCAGGGTGATATCTGAAAACTGACTGGTGTCGCTCAGTCTACTCTCGCTCAGGGTGATATCTGTACACTGACTGGTGTCTCTCAGTACATCCCTCTCAAGGTGATGTCTGTGCAGTAACTGGTGTCTCTCAATCAGCTCTCCCTCAGTCAGATATCTGTGCACTGAATGCTGTCGCTCAGTCCCTCTCCCTCAGGGAGATATCTGTCCTCTGACTGATGTCTCTCAGTCTCTCTGTCTCTCAGGGAGATATCTGAACACTAACTGGTGTCTCTCAGTCCCTCTCCCACAAGTTGGTATCTGTACACTTACTGGTATCTCTCAGTCCCTCTCCCTCAGGAGGATATCTGTTCACTGACTGATATCTCTCACTCTCTGTCTCTCAGGCAGTTATCTGTTCACTGACTGCTGTCTGTCAGTCCCTCTCCCTCAGGGAGACATCTGTACATGACTGGTGTCTCTCAGTTGCTCCCTCTCAGGGAGATATCTGTGCACTGACTGGTGTCTCTCAGTCCCTCTCCCTCAGAGTGACATCTGTCCACTCACTGGTGTCTCTCAATCCCTCTTCCGAAGAGAGATATCTGTACGCTGACTGATGTCTATCAGTCTCTCAGTCTCTCAGGGAGATATTTGTGCACTGACTGGTCTCTCAGTCCTTCTCCCTCTGGGAGATATCTGTACACTGACTGGTGTCTATCAGTCTCTCAGTCTATCAGAGAGATATTTGTGCACTGACTGGTCTCTCAGTCCTTCTCCCTCTGGGAGATATCTGTACACTGACTTGTGCTTCTCAGTCCCACTCCCTCAGGGACACAGAAACATAGAAACAGAGAACATTGGTGCAGGAGTAGGCCATTCGGACCTTCTAGCCTGCACCGCCATTCAATGAGTTCATGGCTGAACATGTAACTTCAGTACCCCATTCCTGCTTTCTCGCCATAACCCTTGATTCCCTCTCGTAGTAATGATTACATCTAACTCCTTTTTGAATATATTTAGTGAATTGGCCTCAACAACTTTCTGTGGTAGAGAATTCCACAGGTTCACCAGTCTCTGAGTGAAGAATTTTCTCCTCATCTCGGTCCTAAATGGCTTACCCCTTATCCTTAGACTGTGACCACTGATTCTGGACTTCCAAAACATTGGGAACATTCTTCCTGCATCTAATCTGTCTAAACCCATCAGAATTGTAATCGTTTCTATGAGGTCCCCTCTCATTCTTCTGAACTCCAGTGAATACAAGCCCAGTTGATCCAGTCTTTCTTGCTAGTTCAGTCCCGCCATCCTGGGAATCAGTCTGGTGAATCTTCGCTGCACTCCCTCAATAGCAAGAATGTCCTTCCTCAAGTTAGGAGACCAAAACTGTACACAACACTCCAGGTGTGGCCTCACCAAGGCCCTGTACAAATGTAGCAACGCATCCCTGCCCCTGTACTCAAATCCCCTCGCTATGAAGGCCAACATGCCATTTGCTATATTAACCGCCTGCTGTACCTGCATGCCAACCTTCAATGACTGATAACCATTCCACCCAGGTCTCGTTGCACCTCCCCCTTTCCTAATCTGTCACCATTCAGATAATAGTCTGTCTCTCTGTTGTTACCACCAAAGTGGATACATTCACACTCATCCACATTATACTTCATCTGCGATGCATTTGCCCACTCACCTAACCTATCTTAGTCGCTCTGCAGCCTCATAGCATCCTCCTCGCAGCTCACACTGCCACCCAACTTAGTGTCATCCGCAAATTTGGAGATACTACATTTAATCCCCTCGTCTAAATCATTAATGTACAATGTAAACAGCTGGGGACCCAGCACAGAACCATTGCGGTACCCCACGAGTCACCGCCTGCCATTCTGAAAAGTACCCATTTACTCCTACTCTTTGCTTCCTGTCTGACAACCAGTTCTCAATCCATGTCAGCACACTACCCAATCCCATGTGTATTAACTTTGCACATTAATCTCTTGTGTGGGACCTTGTCGAAAGCCTTCTGAAAGTACAAATATACCACATCAATGATTCTCCCTTGTCCACTCTACTGAAAACATCCGCAAATAATTCCAGAAGATTTGTTAAGCATGATTTCCCTATCACAAATCCATGCTGACTTGGACCTATCATTTCATCTATTTCCAAATGCGCTGCTATGACATCCTTAATAATTGATTCATCATTTTACCCACTACCGATATCAGGCTGACTTGTCTATAATTCCCTGTTTTCTCTCTCCCTCCTTTTTTAAAAAGTGGAGTTACATTGGCGACCCTCCACTCGATAGGAACTGATCCAGAATCAATGGAATGTTGGAAAACGACTGTCAATGCATCCGCTATTTCCATGGCCACCTCCTTAAGTACTCTGGGATGCAGTCCATCAGGCCCTGGGGATTTATCGGCCTTCAATCCCATCTATTTCCCCAACACAATTTCCCGACAAATAACGATTTCCCTCAGTTCCTCCTCCTTACTAGACCCTCTGACCCCTTTTATATCTGGAAGGTTGTTGGTGTCCTCCTTAGTGAATACCGAACCAAAGTACTTGTTCAATTGGTCCGCCATTTCTTTGTTCCCCGTTATGACTTCCCCTGATTCTGACTGCAGGGGACCTACGTTTGTCTTTACTAAACTTTTTCTCTTTACATAGCTATAGAAACTTGTGCAATCCGTCTTAATGTTCGCTGCAAGCTTCTTCTAATACTCCATTTTTCCTGCCCTTTGTCTTCCTCTGCTGAGTACTAAATTTCTCCCAGTCTCCGGGTTCGCTGCTATTTCTGGCCAATTTGTTTGCCACTTCCTTGGCTTTAATACTATCCCTGATTTCCCTTGAAAGCCACGGTTGAGCCACCTTCCCTTTTTTATTTTTACTTCAGACAGGAATGTACAATTGTTGTAGTTCATCCATGCGGTCTCTAAATGTCTGCCATTGCCCATCCACAGTCAACTCCTTCAGTATCATTCACCAATCTATCCTAGCCAATTCACGCCTCATTCATTCAAAGTCACCCTTCTTTAAGTTCTGGACCATGGTCTCTGAATTAACTGTTTCATTCTCCATCCTAATGTAGAATTCCACCATATTATGATCACTCTTCCCCAAGGGGCCTCGCACAACGAGATTGCTAATTAATCTTCTCTCATTACACAACACCCAGTCTAAGATGGCCTCCGCCCTAGTTGGTTCCTCGACATATTGGTCCAGAAAACCATCCCTTATGCACTCCAGGAAATCAACCTGCACCGTATTGCTTCCAGTTTGGTTAGCCCAATCTTTGTGCATTTTAAAGTCACCCATTATAACGGCTGCACCTTTATTGCATGTACCCTTAATTTCCTGTTTGATGCACTCCCCAACATCACTACTACTGTTTGCAGGTCTGTACACAAATCCCACTAATGTTTTTTGCCCTTTGGTGTTCTGCAGCTCTACCCATATAGATTCCACATCATCCAAGCTAATGTCCTTCCTAACTATTGCATTAATCTCCCCTTTAACCAGCAATGCTAAACCACCTCCTTTTCCTTTTATTCTATCCTTCCTGAATGTTGAATACCCCTGGATGTTGAGTTCCCAGCCCTGATCATCCTGGAGCCACGTCTCCGTAATCCCAATCACATCATATTTGTTAACATCTATTTGCACAGTTAATTCATCCAACTTATTACGGATACTCCTTGCATTATGACACAAATCCTTCAGGCTTTTTTTGTTAACAACCTTTGTCCTTTTAGAATTTTGCTGTAGAGTGGCCATTTTAGTTTTTTGCCTTGGGTTTCTCTGCCCTCCACTTTTCCTCATCTCCTTTCTGTCTTTTGATTTTGTCTCCTTTTTGTTTCCCTCTGTCTCCCTGCATTGGTTCACATCCCCCTGCCATATTAGTTTAACTCCTCCCCAACAGCACTAGCAAACACTCCCCCGAAGACATTAGTTCCGGTCCTGCCCAGGTGCAGACCGTCCGGTTTCTACTGGTCCCACTGCCGCAGAACTGTACACTGCCTGGTGCTTCTCAGTCCAACTCCCTCAGGATGATATCTGGACACTGACGGGTGTCTCACAGTCCCTCCCTCTCCCAGAGATATCTGTACACTGACTGGTATCTCTCAGTCCCTCTCTTTCAGGCACATATCTGTACACTGACTGGTATCTCTCAGTCCCTCTCCCTCAGGGACATATCAGGACACTGACTTGTATCTCTCAGTCCCTCTATATCAGAGTGATATATGTAAACTGACTGGTGTCTCACAGTCCCTCCCTCTCAGGAATAAATCTGTATACTCACTGATGTCTTCCAGTCCCTCTCCTTCAGGGAGATAGCTGTACACTGACTGCTGTCTCTCAGTCCCTCTCCCTCAGGGAGATATCTGTACACTGACGGGTGTCATTCTGTTCCCTCTCCCTCTGGGATGTATCTGTATACTGAATGGTGTCTCGAAGTCCCCAATCTCTCACGTAAATATCTGTCCACTGACTGGTGTATCTCAGTCCACTCTCCATCAGGAAGATATTTGTACTCCGACTGGTGTCTCTCAGTCCCTCTCCGTCAGGGAGATATCGGCACTCTGGCGGATGTCTCTCAGTCTCTCTGTTCCTCAGGGAGATATCTGTACAATGACTGATAATTCAGTCCCTCTCCCCAAGGGAAACATCTGCACACTGAATGGTGTCACTCAGCCCTTCCCCTCAGGGAGATATCTGTTCATTGACTGGTGTCTCAAAGTCCCTCTCACTCTCACGCATATATCTGTACACGGACTTGTATCTCTCAGTCCCTCTCCCTCAGCGACATATCGGTACACTGTTTGGTGTCTCTCAGTCCCTCCCTCTCAGGCTGATATCTGTACTTTGACTGGTGTCTCTCAGTCCCTCTCCCTCAGGGAGATATCTGTACACTGACTGGTGCCTCTCAGTCCCTCTCCCTCAGGGAGATATCTGTACACAGACTGGTGTCTCTCAGTCCCTCTCCCTCAGGGAGATAACTGTACACTGAATGGTGTCTGTCAGTCCCTCTCTCTCAGGGAGATATCTGTACGCTGAATGGTGTCTCTCAGTAACTCCCTCTCAGGGAGATATCTGTGCACTGGCTGGTGTCTCTCAGGCCCTCGTTCCCTGGGAGATATCGGTACACTGAATGTTGCCTGTCAGTCCCTCTCCCTCTGGCAGATATCTGTTCACTGATTTGTTTCTCTCAGTTCCTTTTCCTAACGGACATATATGTACACTGAAGGGTATCTCTCAGTCCCTCTCCATCAATGAGATATCTGTTCACGGACTGGAGTCTCTCATTCTCTGCCTCACAGGGAGATATCTTTGCGCTGACTGGTGTCTCTCAGTCTGTCTCCCTCAGGGAGATATCTATACATTGACTGGTGTCTCTCAGTACCTCCCTCACAGGGAGATATCTGTTCACTGACTGGTGACTCTCAGTCCACTGTCCCTCAGGGAAATATATGTATGCTGACTTGAGTCCCTCTCCCTCAGGGAGATATCTGTCCTCAGGCTGATGTCTCTCAGTCCCCTCTCCCTCAGGATGATATCTGTACACTGATTGGTGTCTCCCAGTCTCTCTCCCTCATGATCATATCTGTACACTGACTGGTGTCTCTCAGTCCCACCCTCTCAGGGAGCAATCTGTACACTGACTGGTGTGTCTCAGTTGCTCCCTTTCAGGGAGATATCTGTACACTGACTGGTGTCTCTCAATCCCTCTCCCTAAAGGAGATATCGGTACACTGACTGAAGTCTCCCAGTCTCTCTGTCTCTCAGGGATATATCTGTGCACTGACTGGCGTCTCTCAGTCAATCTCCGTCTGGGATATATCTTTAAACTGAGAAGTCTCTCAGTGCCTCTCCCTCAGGAAGATATCTGTACACTGACTGGTGCTTCTCGGTCCCACTCCCTCCGGGAGATATCTGTGCACTGACTGGTGTCTCTCAGTCCCTCTCCCTCAAGGAGATACCTGTTATCTGATTGATGTCTCTCAGTCTCTCTGTCTCTCAGCGAGATATCTGTACACTGTCTGGTGTCTCTCAGTCCCTCTCCCTCAAGGAGATATCTATATACTGATTGGTCTAGCTCAGTACTCCAACTCAGGGAGATATCTGTACACTGACTGGTGCCTCTCAGTAACTCCCTCTCAGGGAGATATCTGCACACTGGCTGGTTTCTCACAGTCGCTTGCTCCCTGGGAGATAGCGGAACACTTCTGGTGCCTCTCAGTCCCTCTCCCTCTGGCAGATCTCTGTTCACTGATTGGTGTCTCTCAGTTCTTCTCTCTAACGGATATAAATGGACACTGACGGGTATCTTTCAGTCCCTCTCCATCAATGAGATATCTGTACACGGACTGGTTTCTCTCATTCTCTGCCTCACAGGGAGATATCGTTGCGGTGACTGGTCTATCTCCGTCAGGTGATATCTAAACACTGACTGGTGTCTCTCAGTACCTCCCTCTCAGGGTGATATCTGTACACTGACTGGTGTCTTTCAGACCCTTTCCCTCCGGGAGATATCTGTACACTGACTGGGATCTGTCACTCCCTCCCTCTCAGGGAGATATCTAATCACTGATTGGTGTCTCTCAGTTCACTGTTCCTCAGGTACATATCTGTACACTGACTTCTGTATCTCAGTCCCTCTCCCTCAGGGAGATATCTCTCTTCACACTGATGTCTCTCAGTCCCCTCTCCCTCAGGGTGATATCTGTACACTGACTGGTGTCTCTCATTCCCTCTCCCTCAGGGAGATATCTATACACTGACTATCTCTCAGTCCCTCTCCCTCAGGGAGATATCTGTACACTGACTGACCTCTCTCAATACCACTCTCTCAGGGAGATATCTGTAATCTGACTGGTGTCTCTCATTCCCTCTCCCTCAGGGAGATATCTGTACACTGACTGGTGTCTCTCAGTCCCTCTCCATAAGGGAGATATCTGTACACTGACTGGTCTCCTTCAGTACCATTCTCTCAGGGTGATATCTGTACACTGACTGCTGTCTGTCAGTTCCTCTCCCTCAGGGAGACATCTGTACACTGACTGGCGTCTCCCAGTTGCTCCCTCTTCGGGAGTTATCTGTAAACTGACTGGTGTCTCTCAGTCCTTCTCCCTCAGGATGATATCTGTACACTGACTGGTGTCTCTCAGTCCCTCTCCCTCAGGGAGATATCATTAAACTGACTGCTGTCTCTCAGTTTCTCTCCGTTATGGACATGTCTGTACATTGACTGTTGTCTGTCAATTGCTCTCCCTCAGTTATATATATATGTACACTGAAGGGTAGCTCTCAATGCATCTCCATCATTGCGATATCTGTACACTGACTACTGACTCTCATTCCCTGCCTCTAAGGGTGATATCTGTACAATAACTGGTGTATCTCAATCCCTCACTCTCATGGAGATATCTGTACCTTGACTTGTGTCTCTCAGTGCCTCTCCCTCAGGGAGATATCTGCACAATGACTGGTGTCTCAAAGTCCATCTCTCTCACGGACACATCTGTACACGGACTGGGGACTCTTAGTCCCTTCCCCTCTGGGACATATCCGTACACTGACTTGTATCTTTCAATTCCTCCCTCTCAGGTGATATATGTTCACTGACTGGTGTCTGGAATTCCCCAATTTCTCAGTGAGATATCTGTAAACTGACCGATGTCTCTCAGTCCTTCCCTCTCAGGGTGATATCTGTACACTGACTGGTGTCTCTCATTACCTCCCTCTCAGGGTGATATCTTTACACTGACTGGCGTCTCTCAGTTGCTCCATCGCAGGGAGATATCAGTACACTGACTGTTGTCTCTCAGTCCCCCTCCCTCAGGGTGATATCTGTACACTGACTGGTGTCTCTCAATCCCTCTCCCGAAGGGAGATATCGGTACACTGACTGATCTCTCTCAGTCTCTCTGTCTCTCAGGTTGATATCTGTACACTGACTGGTGTCTCTCAGTAACTACCTCTCAAGGAGATATCTGTACACTGACTGGTGCCTCTCAGTCCCTCTCCCTCTGGAAGATATCTGTTCACTGATTGGTGTCTCTCAGTTCCGCTCCGTAACGGACATTTATATACACTGACGGGTATCTCTCAGTCCCTCTCCATCAATTAGATATCTGTTCACGGACTGGTGTCTCTCATTCTCTGCCTCACTGGGAGATATCTTTGCGCTGACTGGTGTCTCTCAGACCCTCTCCCTCAGGGAAATATCAACACTGACTGGTATCTCTCAGTAATTCTCTCCCAGGGTGATATCTGTACACTGACTGGTGTCTCTCAGTCCCTCTCCCTCAGGGAGCTATCTGTGCAATGACTGGTCTCTCTCAGTACCACTCTCTAAGGGTGATATCTGTACACTGACTGCTGTCTGTCAGTTCCTCTCCCTCAGGGAGATATCTGTATACTGACTCGCGTCACCCAGTTGCTCCCTCTTCGGGAGATATCTGTAATATGACTGGTGTCTCTCAGTCCCTCTCCCTCAGGATGATATCTGGACACTGACTGGTGTCTCTCAGTCCCTCATTCTCAGGGAGATATCAGTAAACTGACTGGTGTCTCTCAGTCGCTCTCCCTTAAAGACGTGTCTGTACATTGACTGTTGTCTCTCAATTCCTCTCCCTCAGCGACATATATGCACACTGAAGGGTAGCTCTCAGTGAATCTCCATCAGTGCGATACCTGTACACTGACTGTTGTCTCTCATTCTCTGCCTCTGAGGGTTATATCTGTACACTGACTGGTGTATCTCAATCCCTCACTGTCATGGAGATATCTGGACATTGACTTGTGCCTCTCAGTGCCTCTACCTCAGGGACATATCTGCGCACTGACTGGTGTCTCAAAGTCCATCTCTCTCACGGACACATCTGTACACTGACTTTTATCTGTCAGTCCCTCCCTCTCATGGTGATATCTGTTCACTGACTGGTATCTCGAATTTCCCAATTTCTCAGTGAGATATCTGTACACTGAATGGTGTCTCTCAGTACCTACCTCTCAGGGTGATATCTGTACACTGACTGGTGTCTCTCAGTACCATCTCTCAGGGTGATATCTGTACACTGACTGGAGTCTCTCAGTTGTTCGCTCTCAGGGAGATATCAGTACACTGACTGATGTCTCTCAGTCCCTCTCCCTCATGGAGATATATGTACACTGATTAGTGTCTCTCAGTCGCCCGCCTCAGGGAGATATCTGTCACTGACTGGTCTCTCATTCCCAGTCTCGCAGGGACATATCTGTACACTGACTGATGTCTCTCAGTCCCTCCCTCTCAAGGAGATATCAGTAAACTGACTGGTGTCTCTCAGTCGCGCTCCCTCATGGACATATCTGTACATTGACGATTATCTCTCAGTCCATTTGCCTCAGGGAGATATCTGTACACTGACTTGTATCTCTCAGTCCCTCTCCCTCAGGTAGATATCTGTAAACTGACTGTTTTCTCTCAGTCCCTCGCCCTCAGGACACATCTGTACACTGAACGGTGTCTCTCAGTCCTGTCTCTCAGGGACATACCTGTACATTGACTGGTATATCTCAGTCCCTCTCCCCCAGCGACATGTCTGTATACTGACTGGTGTCTCTCAGTATGCTCTCGCTAAGGGAGATATCTGTACACTGAATGCTGTCGCTCTGTCCCTCTCCCTCAGGGAGATATCTGTTAACCGACTGGTGTCTCTCAGTTCCTCTCCCCAGCGACATGTCTGTAAACTGACTGGTGCCTCTCAGTCCCTCTCCCTCAGGAAGATATCTGTACACTGACTGATATCTCTCAGGGAGATATCGGTACACTGGTTGGTCTCGCAGTGCCTATCCCTCAGGGAGATATCTGTTCACGGACTGGTCTCTCAGTCCCAGTCTCGCAGGAACTGACTGATGTCTCTCAGACCCTCCCTCTCAGGGAGATATCAGTAAACTGACTGGTGTCTCTCAGTCGCTCTCCCTCATGGACATATCTGTACAATGACTGGTGTCTCTCAGTTCCTCTCGCTCAGGGATAGATTTGTGCACTGACGGGTATCTCTCAGTCCATTTCCATCAGGGAGATATCTGTACATTGACTGCTGTCTCTCAGTCCCTCTCCCTCAGGACACATCTGTACACTGAATGGTGTCTCTCAGTCCCTGTCTCTCAGGGATATATCGGTACACTGACTGGTGTCTCTCAGTCCCTCCCTCTCAGGGTGATATCTGAAAACTGACTGGTGTCGCTCAGTCTACTCTCGCTCAGGGTGATATCTGTACCCTGACTGGTGTCTCTCAGTACATCCCTCTCAAGGAGATATCTGTGCACTGGCTGGTGTCTCTCAGGCCCTCGTTCCCTGGGAGATATCGGTACACTGACTGTTGCCTGTCAGTCCCTCTCCCTCTGGCAGATATCTGTTCACTGACTGGTGTCTCTCAATCCCTCTACCTAAAGGAGATATCGGTACACTGACTGATCTCTCTCAGTCTCTCTGTCTCTCAGGGATATATCTGTGCACTGACTGGTCTCTCAGTCCATTTCCCTCAGGGAAATATCTGTACACTGACTGGTGTCTCTCAGTCCTTCTCTCTATGGGAGATAACTTTAAACTGAGTGGTCTCTCAGTCCCTCTCCCTCAGGAAGATATCTGTACACTGACTGGTGCTTCTCAGTCCCACTCACTCCGGGAGATATCTGTGCACTGACTGGTATCTCTCAGTCCCTCTCCATCAACGAGATATCTGTCCTCTGACTGATGTCTCTCAGTCGCTCTGTCTCTCACGGAGATATCTATACACTGACTGTTCTCTCTTAGTACCTCCAAATCAGGGAGATATCTGTACACTGACTGGTGCCTCTCAGTAACTCCCTCTCAAGGAGATATCTGTACACTGGCTGGTGTCTCTCAGTCCCTCCCTCCCTGGGAGATATCGGTAAACTGACTGGTGCCTCTCAGTCCCTCTCCCTCTGGAAGATATCTGTTCACTGATTGGTGTCTCTCAGTTCCTCTCCCTCACGGAGATATATATGTACACTGACGGGTATCTCTCAGTCCCTCTCCATCAATTATATATCTATACACGGACTCTTGTGTCTCATTCTCTGCCTCACAGGGAGATATCTTTGCGCAGACTGGTGTCTCTCGGTACCTTCCTCTCATGGTATCAGTACACTGACTGATGTCTCTCATTCCCTCTCCCTCTGGGAGATATCTATACACTGACTGGTCTCTCGCATTCCCACCCTCTCAGGGTGATATCTGTACACTGACTGCTGTCTGTCCGTTCCTTTCCCTCAGGGAGATATCTGTACACTGACTGGTCTCTCTCAGTACCACCCTCTCAGGTTGATATCTGTAAACTGACTGTTGTCTGTCAGTCCCTCTCCCTCAGTGAGATATCTGTACACTGACTGGTGTCTCTGAGTCTCTCTTCCTCAGGATGATATTTTTACACTGACTGGTATCTCTCAGTCCCTCTCCCTCAGGGAGGTATCTGTACAATGACTGGTCTCTCTCAGTACCACTCTCTCATGGTGATATATGTACACTGACTGCTGTCTGTCAATTCCTCTCCCTCAGGGAGACATCTGTACACTGACTGGCGTCACCCAGTTGCTGCCTCTTAGGGAAATATCTGTAAACTGACTAATGTCTCTCAGTCCCTCTCCCTCAGGATGACATCTGTACACTGACTGGTGTCTCTCAGTCCCTCCCTCTCAGGGAGATATCAGTAAACTGACAGTCTCTCAGTCGCTCTCCCTTATGGATATGTCTGTACATTGACTGTTGTCTCTCAATTCCTCTCCCTCAGCGATATATATGTACACTGAAGGGTAGCTCTCAGTGAATCTCCATCAGTGCGCTATCTGTACACTGACTATTGACTCTCATTACCTGCCTCTGAGGGTGATATCAGTACTTTGACTGGTGTATCTCAATCCCTCCCTCTCATGGAGATATCTGTACATTGACTGATCTCTCTCAGTCTCTCTGTCTCTCAGGGAATTATCTGTGCACTGACTGGTCTCTCAGTCCATTTCCCTCAGGGAAACATCTGTACACTGACTGGTGTTTCTCAGTCCTTCTCCCGCTGGAGATATCTTTAAACTGAGTAGTCTCTCCGTCCCACTCCCTCAGGAAGATATCTGTACACTGACTGGTGATTCTCAGTCCCCAACCCTCCGGGAGATATCTGTACACTGACTTGTGCCTCTCAGTCCCTCTCCCTCAAGGAGATATCTGTACACTGACTGGTGATTCTCAGTCCCCTCTCTCCCTCCTGGAGATATCTGTACACTGACTGGTGATTCTCAGTCCCCTCTCTCCCTCCGGGAGATATCTGTGCACTGACTGGTGTCTCTCAGTTCCTCTCCCTCAAGGAGATATCTGTCCTCTGACTGGTGTCTCTCGGTCTCTCTGTCTCTCAGGGAGATATCTGTGCACTGCCTGATGTCTCTCAGTCCCTCTGTCCCTCACGGAGATATCTATACACTGACTGGTCACTGTCAGTAGCTCCAGCTCAGGGAGATATCTGTACACTGAGTGGTGCCTCTCAGTCCCTCTCCCTCAGGGAGATATCTGTACACTGACTTGTGTCTCTCAGTCCCTCTCCCTCAGGGAGATATCTGTCCTCTGACTGATGCCTCTCGGTCTCTCTGTCTCTCAGGGAGATATCTGTACACTGACTGGTGTCTCTCAGTCCCTCTCCCTCACGGAGATATCTGTACACTGACTGGTGTCTCTCGGTCTCTCTGTCTCTCAGGGAGATATCTGTGCACTGCCTGATGTCTCTCGGTCTCTCTGTCTCTCAGGGAGATATATGTGCACTGCCTGATGTCTCTCAGTCCCTCTCCCTCACGGAGATATCTATACACTGACTGGTCACTGTCAGTAGCTCCAGCTCAGGGAGATATCTGTACACTGAGTGGTGCCTCTCAGTCCCTCTCCCTCAGGGAGATATCTGTACACTGACTTGTGTCTCTCAGTCACTCTCCCTCAGGGAGATATCTGTCCTCTGACTGATGCCTCTCGGTCTCTCTGTCTCTCAGGGAGATATCTGTGCACTGCCTGATGTCTCTCAGTCCCTCTCCCTCACGGAGATATCTGTACACTGACTGGTCTCTGTCAGTAGCTCTAGCTCAGGGAGATATCTGTACACTGACTGGTGCCTCTCAGTCCCTCTTCCTCTGGAAGATATCTGTTCACTGATTGGTGTCTTTCAGTTCCTCTCCCTAACGTACATATATGTACACTGACGGGTATCTCTCAGTCCCTCTCCATCAATGAGATATCTGAACACGGACTGGTGTCTCTCATTCTCTGCCTCACAAGGGAGATATCTTTGCGCTGACTGGTTTCTCTCAGTCCCTCTCCCTCTGGAGACATCTATACACTGACTGGTGTCTCTCAGTACCTCCCTCTCACGGTGTTATCTGTACACTTATTGGTGTCTCTCAGACCCTTTCCCTCAGGGACATATCTGGACACTGACTGGTGTCTCTCATTCCCTCTCCCTCAGGGAGATATCTGTACACTGACTGGTGTCTCTCATTCCCTCTCCCTCAGGGAGATATCTATACACTGACTGGTGTCTCTCAGTCCCTCTCCCTCAGGGAGATATCTGTGCACTGACTGGTCTCTCTCAGTATCACCCTCTCAGGGTGATATCTGTACACTGACTGCTGTCTTTCAGTTCCTTTCCTCAGGGAGACCTCTGTACACTGACTGGCGTCTCCCAGTTGCTCCCTCTCAGGGAGATATCTGTACACTGACTGGAGTCTCTCAGTAGCTCTCTCTCAGGGTGATATCTGTACACTGACTGGCGTCTCTCAGTTGCTCCCTCTCAGGGAGATATAAGTACACTGACTGTTGTCTCTCAGTCCCTCTCCCTCAGGGTGATATCTGTAAACTGACTGGTGTCTCTCAATCACTCTGTCTAAGGGAGATATCGGTACACTGACTGATATCTCTCAGTCTCTCTGTCTCTCTTGGTTATATCTATGCACTGACTGGTCTCAGTCCATTTCCCTCTGTGATATATCTGTACACTGACTGGCGTCTCTCAGTCCTTCTCCCTCTGGGAGATATCTTTAAACTGAGTGGTCTCTCAGACCCTCCCCCTCAGGAAGATATGTGTACACTGACTGGTGCTTCTCAGTCCCACTCCCTCCGCGAGATATCTGTGCACTGACTGGTGTCTCTCAGTCCCTCTGCCTCAGGGAGATATCTGTCCTCTGACTGATGTCTCTCAGTCTCTCTCCCTCACTAAGATATCTATACACTGACTGGTCTCTCTCAGTACCTCCAACTCAGGGTGATATCTGTGCACTGACTGGCGTTTCTCAGTTGCTCCCTCTCAGGCAGATATCTGTACACTGACTGGTGTCTCTCAGTACCTCTCCCTCAGCGAGATATCGGTACACTGACTTGTGTCTCTCATTGCTTCTGTCAAAGGGAGATATCAGTAAACTAATTGACTATCTCTCAGTCACTCTCTTTGAGGGTGATGTCTGTACACTGATTGTTGTCCTCCAGTCCTTCCTCCTCAGAGAGTTCCCTGCAAACTGAATGATCGCTCCCAGTTCTTTTTCTCACAGCGATATCTGTACGCTGACGGGTTTCTCATAGTCACTCGCTCTTAGGGAGATATTTGTACGCTGAATGGTGTCTCTCAGTCCCATCTCCCTCTGGGAGATATCTGTGCACAGACTGGTGTATCTCAGTCCCTCTCCCTCAGGAAAATAGCTGTACACTGACTGATCTATGTCTGTGCATCTCCCTCATGGAGACATCTGTACACTGACTGGTGTCTCACAATTCCTCTCCCTCATGTAGATATCTGTACACTGACTGGTGTCTCTCAGTCCCTCTCCCTGTGGGAGATACCTGTACACTGACTGGTGTCTCTCAATACCTCTCGCTCAGGGAGATATCTATACTCAGACAGGTGTCACTCAGTCCCCTCTCTCAGGGAGAAATCTGTACGCTGACTACTGTGTCATGGGGAGATACATGTGCACTGTCTGGTATCTCTCATTGCTTCTCTTTAAGGGAGATATCAGTAAACTGACTGGTGTCTCTCAGTCCCTTTCCATGAAGGAAATATCTTTACACTGACTGCTGTCTCTTATTCCCTCTCCATGAGGGAAATATCTTTACACTGATTGTCTCTCTGTGACTATCCCTCAGGGGGATATCGGTTCACTTTCTGTTATCTCTCACCTCCTCTCCCTCTGTGTGATATCTGTACACTGACTGGTGTCTCTCAATCTCTCTCTCTCAGGGAGATGTCTTTTGACTTTATGTTGACACGCGTGGAGATGTATCTACACTTACTGGTGTCTCTCAGTCCTCTCTCGCTCAGGGAGATGTCTGCTCAATTAGTGGTGTCTCCCTCACCATCACTCTCTTTGCACTGACTGGTGTCTCACAACGAGATATATGTACGCTGACTGGTATCTCTCAGACTCATCCTCAGTGAGTTTTCTGTACAATGAATGGTGTCTCCCAGCCCCTCTCCATCAGGGAGATATCTGTACACTGAATGTTCACTCTTTGAGCCTTTCATAGGGAAGAAATCTATACACTGACTATTGGCTTCCAGTCCCTCTCCTTCAGCGAGATATCTGTAAACAGACAGGTGTCTCTCAGTCCTCTCTCTCGGGGAAGTATCTGTCCACTGACTGATGCTTCTCAGTGATGTTCTCACAGGGAGATATCAGTAAATGGACTGGTGTCTGTCAGCACCCTCTCGAAGGGAGATGTCTCTACACTGACTGACGTCTTTCTGTGCCATTCCCTCGCAATGACATGTGTACAATGAATGGTTTCTCTCAGTCACCCCTCCCCCTGAGAGATTTGTATACGCTGAATTGTGTCTCACACGGAAATATCTGTGCACTGACTGGTGTCTCTCAGTCCCGTCTCCCTCAGGGAGATATCTGTACACTGACGGGTGGCTTCAGTCCCTCGACCTCTGGGTGATATCAATACACTAAATGGTGTCTCTCAGTCCCTCGCCCTCAGGGAGATATCGGTACACTGACTGGTAGCTCTCATTCCCCCCTCCCTCAGGTTGATATCTGTAAACTGACGGGTCTCTCTCTGTCCCTCATCCTCAGGGAGGTATCTGTACAGTAACTGGTGTCTCTCTGTGCCTCTTCATGATGGGGATATTTGTACACGTTCTGATGTCTCTCAGCCACTCACCCTCAGGGATGTATTTATACACTGACTTTTGTCTCTCAGAGCTCTCTCCCTCAGAAAGATATTTTTTATATGGACTAACGTCTCTCATTCCCTCTCTCTCACGGTGATAACTGTGCACTGACAGTTGTCTCTCAGCCCCTCGTGCTGAGGGAGGTATTTATACACTTGACATCTGTCTCACAGACCGCTCTTTCTCAGGGAGCTATCTGTAAACTGACTGGTGTCTCTCCATTCTCGCTCAGGGAGATGTCTGTACACTGACTGGGACTCACATTCTCCTCTTTCTCAGGGAGATATCAGTACACTAATGTGTCTCTCCGATTCGCTCAGGGAGATGTCTGTACACTGTCTGGTGTCTCTCAGGCACCTCTTTCTCAGCGAGATCTGTAAACTAACGTGTGTCTCTCTCTACTCTTTCAGGGCGATGTTTGAACACTGACTGACGTCTCTCAGTCCCTCGACCTACGGGAGATGTCTGTACACTGACTGTTTTCTCTCAGTCCCTCTAACTAATCGATATGTCTGTACACTGACTGGTGTCCCACAATCTTCCTTCTCTCGGGGAGCTATCTGTATACAGACGGGAGGGATGCATATGCAAACTGAGCAACTTCAGAGTCTTCAAACACAGAAAGAAACAAGATGGTGGAATATACAAAACCTGAGGCCCTAGACATGTTTGGATGGAAATAGAAACAGAATCTGCTGGAACACGCAGCAAGTGAACAGGGAGGTGTGGACTCACAGTCTATTTGTGTATCTGTGTGGTCATAGCAAAACCTTTGTCAGATTTCGCGAGATGGTGCTGATGTTACTCATTACATCAATACCGTAGACAATGATCTTGATAACACGATTACAATTCCACCTTGGGCTCTCGTGAAAATGAATTCTCTTTAGTTTTCAAATAAGAAATACAACTGGAATAAAATAATCACCTAAAATGGAACGATTCATTCACCTCTGCAACTTTAAAGCCCATGTGTGTCTCACTGTCAGATCCTGTACATGTGTAGTACAATAACGTGTAAGCCGGCTACAGCACAGTTTACATACAGAGTAAAACTACCCTACAGTGTCCCATCAAACAGTCCCAGGACATGTACAGCACGGGTTAGATACAGAGTAAAGCTCCCTCGACACTGTCCCATCAAAATCTCCAATGGCAGATGCAGCACCGGTCAGATATAGAGTAAAGCTCCATCTACATTGTCTCATCAAACATTCCCAGGGACAGTACAGCACGAGTTAAACACAGACGTAAGCTCCCTCTACATTGTCCCCATGAAACATTGCCAAGGCAGGTTCTGCATAGAATCATTGTATATTTACACCACAGAACAAGCTCTTTCGGCCTGTCGACCCCGTGCCGAATCTCAGCTCGTCCCACTCTCCTGTCCCTTCACCATAGACCTGCGATTTTTTTTTCCACAGTTACTTATCCAACTCCCTTCTGGAAAGATAAGATATAGTCTAACTCCACCACGCTTTCAGACAGCGCATTCCAGTTCTTAACAACACGCTGCATAGAAAAAATAATTTGGATCTTTTGCCCATCAGCTTAAATCTGTGCCTTCTGCATTTTGCCTGTATTGCCAGTTTCTCTCGAACTTCTCTGTCCAGACCCATCATGAATTTGAACTATCAAATCTCCTCTCGATCTTCTATGCTCCAAGAAGAACAACCCCAGCTTCTTCAATGTATCCATGTAACTGAAGTCCCTCATCCCTGAAATCATTCTGCATCTTCTCCAAGGCCTTCACAAACTTCACATCTTTCCCAAAGAGAGGTGCCAAGAATTGGACACAATACTCCAGTTGGGGCCAAACCATTTTTTTAACAGGTTCAGCATAATTTCCAAACTTGTGTACTCTATACCACTGTTTATGAAGCACAGGATCCCATAAGCACGGTTAATTGATTTTTATACCTGTTCCTCCTGTTCCTCCTGTTCATGTACGCACTTTAGGATTGTATATATAGCTTTATAATTCCTCTTATTCTTCCTACCAAACTGTATCAATTCACACTTTACTGCGTTAAATTTCAGCCCACTTCTCGAGGCTGTCTATATCTTCCTGAAGTCTATCACTCTCCTCCACACTGTTTACAATAATTATACATTTTCTGTCATCTGCAAATTTTGCTAATTTGCCCTGTACACGAACGTTCAAATCATTGATATATATCAAGAAAAGCAGTGGTCATAGTAACGAACCCTGGGGAACACCACTGTATACCTTCCTCAAGGCCAAAACAAACAACCGTTCATCACGACTCTCCGTTTCCTGTCGCAAAGTCAATTTTCAATCCATGCTAACACTGCCCATTTTATTCCTTGGGCTTTAACTTTGCTGGAAAGCCTATTATGTGGCACTTTGCCGAACGTCTTTTAGAAATCCATGTACATTACGTCAACCGTATTGTCCTCCGCAACCCTCCCCTTTACCGCATCAAAAATCTCTATCAAGTTGCTTACACATGATTTACCATTAATAAGTCTCTGGTGGATTTATTTCATTAAGCCACGCTTGGCCAAGTGACTGTTAATTTTATCCTGGATTACTGTTTCTAAAAGGTGAATGGCCTGTGGTTGCTGGGTTTATTAGTACACCATTTCTTGAACAATAGTGTAACATTTGCAATTCTTCAGTCCTCTTGCACCACACACATACCTATGGAGGTTTGGAATAATATGGCCAGAATCTCTGCAATTTCCTCTCTCATATCCGTCAACATTCTAGGATGCATCCTATCCACTCCTGCTCATGTATCTACTTTAAATTCAACCAGCATTCCAATACCTCTTATTTATCCATTTTTATCCAACAAGTCAACTCTACCCCACTCCTTCCCTATGTCTATGGCAACATCTTCTTCCTTGTTGAAGAGAGATGCCATCATCTATGCTTCTATGCATAGAAACATAGAACCTTAGAAAATAGGGGCAGGAGTAGGCCATTTGGCCCTTCTAGCCTGCACCGCCATTCAATAAGATCATGGCTGAACATTCCCTCAATACCCCTTTCCTGCTTTCTCTCCATATATATCCAATGAACTGGCATCAACAACGCTTTGCGGTAGGGAATTCCACATGTTAACAACTCTCTGAGTAAAGAAGTTTCTCCTCATCTCAGTCCTCAATGGCCCATTCCTTATCCTATGACTATGTCCTCTGGTTCTGGACTTCCCCAACATCGGGAACATTCTTCGCGCATCTAACCTGTCCAGTCCTGTCAGAATCTTATACGTTTCAATGAGATCCCCTCTCATCCTTATAAACTCAAGTGCTTAAAGGCCCAGTCGATTCAGTCTCTCCTCGTATATCAGTGCAGCCATCCCTGGAATCAGTCTGGTGAACCTTCGCGGCACTCCCTCAATATCAAGAACGTCCTTCCTCAGATTGGGAGACCAAAACTGACCACAATATTCCATGTGAGGCCTCGCCAAGGCCCTGCACAACTGCAGTAAGTCTTCCCTGCTCCTATATTCAAATCCCCTTGCTATGAAGGCTAAACTAACATAGTTCCCCTTGTTGGTCCCGAATCGGCTCCACCCCTCTTCTGACTACCCTTTTGCTATAAGTATTCATATAGAAGACTTTTAAATTACATTTTATGTTGACTACCATTCTATTTGCATACCCTCTCATTGCCCCTATTATTTTCTGTTTCACTTCGCTGATCTTTCTATACATAGTCTGATTCTCAGATGTATTTCCAACCTGACATCTGTCATACACGTTCTTTTTCTGCTTCATCATAATCTCTGCCTGTTTCATCATCCAGGGAGCTCTGACTTTAGTTGCCCGATTGTATGTCGCGGCAAATAATACCTTCAATTCTTCACCAGCTAAATAATTACTTAGATTGGTTACTCCATTTATTGATAAAGAAATAACTGCATGGGAGACACATTGATGCTTTGACTCCAGTTACTGTTGGTCTTTGTTAGTGGACTACCATTTTATAATGCCCTCGGTGGAGCCAATTGCCCGACCCCCACCACTCACTCCCCCGTGTATGTGTGCGTGTGGTTATTAACTGCAGTATACTCTCCAGGTCCAAATAAAGAGTTTCTGCACACCAGCCATCTCATTGTAACTCTGAGCGTCTCACCGAAAAACGTTGAAAGCACTGCTCTTGTTACTTGGAGATTTGCTGTTGGTGCAGCCCACCACTGCCGAAGAGGAGACTGCTAATGTATCATTCGGAGTCCAGTACACCTCTCGAACAGAAGGAGGCAATTCAGCCCCTCGAGCCTGGTCCACCATTCGATTAGGTCATGGCTGGCCTGTATCATAACTCCATCTAGCTCCTTGGTTTCTTAAAAACCTTACGCGACAATTATCAGTCCATTACAGTGTTACCATTTTCAATTCACGCTCGGAGTGCACAGGATTTTGGGGGGGAGATTCCCAGATTCCTACTGCCCTTTGTGTGAAGAAGTGCTTACTGATATCACGGCTGAATGGCCAGGCTCCAATTCTAAGGATGTGACACTTGTTCCGGGCTACACACCCTTCTGCCCCCCACACCACAGGCACATCTTCACCCCTGAGCAAAATAACAACGGGACTGACTTCAATCCGACTTTCAGATCCGTCCAACATTCCCGGCAGAAGGCAACGTTAATTCAGGCTCCGTAGGATGTGTAGGACCTGCGACCACAGAACCTGGATAATTGCTGTCCGAATTATGGGCCGTGCTCAGAATTATATCTAAAGGGAACATTACTCTATATCCAACCCATGCAGTACCCGCCCTGGGAGTGTTTGATGGGACAGTGTAGAGGGAAATTTACTCCATATCCAACCCATGATGTCCGAGTAATGTGCCGTGCTCAGAAATATAACTAAAGGGAGCTTTACTCTGTATCCAACCCTTGTTCTACCTGTCCTGAGAGTGTTAGATGGGAAAGTGTAGACGGAGCTTTACTCTGTATCTAATCCCGTGCTGTACGTGCCCTGGGAGCGTTTGATGGGACAATGCAGAACGAGCTTTACTCTGTATCAAAACCATGCTGTACCCGCCCAGGGTGTGTTTGATGGGGCAGTGTTGGAGACAGATTTAAACTGTATCTAACCCGCTGGACCTGTCCTGGGAGTGTTTGATGGGACAGTATAGAGGAAGCTTTACTCTGTATCTAACCTGTGCTGTGCTGTACCTGGCCTGGGAGTGTTTGATTGAGAGTGTAGAGGGAGCTTATTCTCGATCTAACCCGTGCTCTATATGTCCTGTGAGCATTCGGTGGGGCAGTGTGGAGGGAGCTTTACTCTGTATCTAACCCGTGCTGTACCCACCCTGGGAATGTCTGATGGGACAGGGTTGAGCGAGTTTTACTATGCACCTAACCGGGCAGTGTTTGATGGGAATATCTAAGTATGTGTGGGGAGAGGCCCATGTATGGTGGGTTCGGGGGTTATGGAGACTCTCGGGGTTTGTGTGGGGAAAGACCCACATACCGGTGGGTCCAAGGGTTAAGGAGACTCTCGGGGTATGTGTGGGGAAAGGCACATGTCTCTCAGGGGCGCTAGAGGTATTCAAGCCTCCTTTTGGCCACGTGATCATCTGTATGAATGGAAATACCCAAAACATATATCTACAGTTAGCATAAATAAAAATACCTCACATATTAAACATTAATTAAAATGGTATTTCATTATATATTTAAGGGAAAGCATTTTTTAGAAATATTAATGTACATGTTTTTAAGGGTCTAAAACTACACTGGTAAAAGTCCACACATTCCGGGTTTTAGTGCCAAATACGGACCATTATTGAATCTGCTTCACTCACATATTAAGGCTTTGCATTCCAGATGAAAACTCGCTGCATAAAACACATTCTCCTCATCTTCCCTCTGTTTTTTTTACCAATTATCTTAAATCAGTCTCTTTTGGTTATCAACCCATCAGCCACCGGGAACAGTTTCTCATCATTTACTCTATTCAAACCGCTCATAAACATGAACAACTCTATTAAATCTCTGCTTAATCTTCTCTGTTGCAAGGAAAACAACCCGAGCTTCTGCAATCTGACCATACAACTGAAACGTCTCATTTCTGGTACCATTTCAGTAAATCTGGTCTACGCCTTCTCCAAGGCCTTGACATCCTTCATTAAATGTGATTCTCAGAATTGGACACAATAGTCCAGTTCAGGACTAAGCAGTGTTTTATAAAGGTTTAAAAAATAACCTTGCTTTTAAAGCTAAAGATCCTGTATTCGGTTTAAAATCCTTCCTAACCTGTCCTGTCACCTCCAAAGATTAGTGTCCGATAACTCCCAGATCTCTCTCCAAAGATTAGTGTCGGGTGAGAAAGTAGTGTCTCAAACGAGCGTACTATGCTTAACAAAGGGGAGTACAGAGTGATGAGGGCAGAGTTGGCTAAAGTAGACTGGAAACACAGACTAAAAGGTGGCACAATTTAGGAACAGTGGAGGACTTTTAAGGAGCTCTTTCATAGTGCTCAACAAAAATATATTCCAGTGAAAAAGAAGGGCAATAAAGAAGGGATAACCAGCCGTGGAGAACCAAGGAAATAAAGGAGAGTATCAATTTAAAAACCAATGCCTATTAGCTGGCCACGATTAGTGGGAAACTAGAAGATTGGGAGAATTTTAAACGACAGCAAAGAATGACAAAAAAAGTAATAAAGAAAGGAAAGATAGATTACGAAAGTAAACTTGCGCAAAACATAAAAACAGATAGTAAATTCTTTTACATATACATAAAACGAAAAAGAGTGACTAAAGTAAATGTTGGTCCATTAGAAGATGAGAAGGGGGATTTAAGAATGGGGAAATGTGGAAATGGCTGAGATTCTAACAAATATTTTGCTTCGGTCCTCACAGTGGAAGATAAAAAAAACCATGCCAAAAATTGCTAGTCACAGGAATGTGGGAAGGGAGGACCTTGAGACAATCACTATCACTAGGGGGGTAGTGCTGGACAGGCTAATGGGACTCAAGGTAGACAAATCCCATGGTCCTGAAGAAATGCATTCCAGGGTATTAAAAGAGATGGCAGAAGTTATAGCAGATGCTTTTTTTATAATCTCCCACATTCCTCTGGACTCTGGGGAGGTACCAGCGGATTGGAAAGCAGCTAATGTACCCCCTCTGTTTAAAAAAGGGGGCAGACAAAAGGCAGGTAACTAGAGGCTAGTTAGTTTAACATCTCTAGTGGGGAACATGCTTGAAACTATCATTACGGAGAAATAGCGGGACTTCTAGATAGGAATAGTGCAATCAAGAAGACGCAACATGGATTCATGAAGGGGAAATCATGGTTAACTAATTTACTGGAATTCTTTGAGGATATAACGAGCATGGTGGATAGAGGTGTACCGATGGATGTGGTGCATTTAGATTTCCAGAAGGCATTCGATAAGTTGCCACACAAAAGGTTACTGCAGAAGGTAAAGGTACGTGGAGTCGGAGGAAATGTATTGCATGGATAAAGAATTGGCTGGCTAACAGAAAGCAGAGAGTCAGGATAAATGGATAATTTTTTGCTGGAAATCGGTGGTTATTGGTGTGCCACAAGGATCGATGCTGGGACCACAACTTTTTACAATATACATAGATTACCTGGAAGAGGGGACAGAGTGTAGTATAACAAAATTTGCAGATGACACAAACATTAGTGGGAAAGCGGGTTGTGTAGAGGAGACAGAGAGGCTGCAAAGGGATTTAGATAGGTTAAGCGAATGGGCTAAGGTTTGGCAGATGGAATACAATGTCGGAAAGTGTGAGGTCATCCGCCTTGGAAAAAAATAGTAAAAGGGAATATTATTTGAATGGGGTGAAATTACAACATGCTACGGTGCAGAGGGACCTGGGGGCCTTGTGCATGAATCCCACAAAGTTAGTTTGCAGGTGCAGCAGGGAATCAGGAAGGCGAATGGAATGTTGGCCTTCATTGCGAGAGGGATGGAATACAAAAGCAGGGATGTCCTGCTGCAAATGTATAGGGTATTGGTGAGGCCGCACCTGGAGTACTGCGTGCAGTTTTGGTAACCTTACTTAAGGAAGAATATACTAGCTTTGGAGGGGTTACAGAGACGATTCACTAGGCTGATTACGGAGATGAGGGGGTTACCTTATGATGATAGATTGCGTAGACTGGGTCTTTACTCGTTGGAGTTTAGAAGGATGAGGGGGGATCTTATAGAAACAATTAAAATAATGAAAGGGATAGACACGATAGAGGCAGAGAGGTTGTTTCCACTGGTCGGGGAGACTAGAACTAGGGGAAAAGCCTCAAAATACGGGGGAGCCAATTTAAAACCGAGTTGAGAAGGAATTTCTTCTCCCAGAGGGCTGTGAATCTGTGGAATTCTCTGCCCAAGGAAGCAGATGAGGCTGGCTCATTGAATGTATTCAAATCACAGATAGATAGATTTTTAACCAATAAGGGAATTAAGGGTTATGGGGAGTGAGCAGGTCAGTGGAGCTGAGTCCACGGCCAGATCAGCCATGATCTTGTTGAATGGCGGAGCAGGCTCGAGGGGCTAGATGGCCTACTCCGTTCCTAAGCCTTATGTCTTATGTTCTTATGTTCTAACTCCCAGGTCTCTCTGTACCTGCACTCCCTTTAAAATTGCATAATTTAGTTTATATTGCCTCTCCTCATTTTTCCTCCCAAAATGTATCACTTCACACTTTCTTATGTTAAATTTTAACTGCCATGTTTCTGCCCATTTCCCCGGTCTCTCTATGTGTTCCTCAAATCTGCTACTCTCCTTACTGTTTGCTGCATTGCTGAGTTTCATACCATCTGCAGACTTTAAAATCATGCCCTTTAGACAACTCCAGCCCATTAATTTCTATCAAACAGGGCACTGGCCCTTATATCGATCACTGGGCGATATCACACTATACTTCCTTTCTGTCAGAAAAACAACCCTTCAATTTATTCTCTGTTACCTGTCCCTTAGCCAATGTTGTATCCACACAATCAGTGTCCCTTTACTTCCAAGGGTTTCCATTTCCATATTAAATCTATTATGTGGCACTGCAGCAAGCCCCGTTTGAAAGTCCACATTCATAACATCAACTGCACTACACACATCAACCCTCTCCGTTACTTCATCAGAACAAACAATCAAGTTTATCAGACATACGTTGTCTTTGAAGCAATTTGTGCAGGTTGTCATTGATTAATTCATGCTTTTCCAAGTGACAGATAATTTTAGCCTGGAATAAGGCCTCTAGAATTTTCCCCATCACCGAAGCTAGCTTAACAGTCCTATAGTTGTATGGTTTAACCCACTCTCCTTTTTTAAACTTGCTGTAACATTTGAAAACCTACAGTCTTCTGACACCACTCCCATATACAAGGAGGATTGAAAGATTCCAGCCATAGCCTGCTCTATTTCTACCATTGCTTCCCTCTGCAACCCTCATACATCCCATTCTGACTGGGTAAATGTTCGAACATTTTGTGGTACAAAAGTGTTGGATTCAAAGGAGTTAACTGAAGTTGTTTGTGCAGTGACTGTAATTAATCTCTGTCTCTATGGGTGAACTGAAGCTGTTTGTTCTGTGACTGTAATTAATATCAGTCTCAATGGAGCCTAATTGTATCAGTGCAGGATTCCTCTCTTCTATTATTAAGAGATTCCTTCAATATGTTCTCCCATAGTGTCAGTGAGAGCTTCGCCTCCGGCACTAACAGGGAACCTGAGAAAAATAGATTGCAACATCACATCAAAGGATCGGAATCTAAGTACAGTGGATTGGAATGTAACATCAATGGATCATAATCTAAGAACAGTAGCTTGGAATGCTACATCAATGGATCAGAATCTAAGCACAGTGGGTTGGAATGTTACAACATTGGATAGAGATTTGGAATGGGATTTATTCATCTATACTACAGTTTTTGATTATTGGCGAATACATAGTAAGATTACTCTCATAATTCGGCTTATTCAATACTTTTACTATCCTGTCCTTGCTGTTATTGGTGTTTCTGGTAAGTTTCTATATCCAGTTTTTATCTTTAAAAATCAGATTTAACTGTATTACTGTTTACATAACTTACCCATCTTTGCCGCTTATGTTGTTCCAGGTAAGTTTCTGTATCCAGCTATTAACTCTACAAACTTTTACTGACTGTATTACTGTTCTTGTAATTACCTCTGCCCTCTGCTGCTGTTGGTATTCCAGGTAAGTCTCTCCATCCAGCTATTAACTCTGCACTGTTGCTAACTGCATTACTCGTCCAGAATTTACTCTCTCATCTTTGAAGCTGTTAGTGTCACTGCTACGTCTCTTAATCAATCAACAAATCTGTAAAACAGGTTTCACTGTATTACTACTTTTGTCATTTAAATCTTGGGAAGACCAAAGCCATTACCGTTGGTCCTCGTCAAAAAATCTGTATCTATCTACCAACTCAGTTCCCCTCCCTTGCCAGTGTCTGAGGCAGAACCAGACTGTTCGCAACAATGGCAATCTCTATGAATCTTAGCTGAGTTCCAACCTGAAACACTGTGAATCACCAGTACTGTCGACTACCACCTCCATAATATCGCCCCTGTCTGCCTCTGCTCAACAATTCCACTGCATAAACCTTTATCCATGCCTTTGTTAAATCGAGCCTTGGTTTTTCCAATGCTCTCCTCGTCATCCTCCCAGTTACAAGCTTCCATAAACTACAGCTCATCCAAAACTCTGCTGCCCATATCCTAACTCACAATAGTCCCGTTCACACATCACCGCTGTGATGACTGACCTACACTGAGTCCCGATCCAGCAACACATTTATTTTAATATTCATATCCTTCTCTTCCAATCCCACCATGGCCTCACACCTCCATTTAGTCTAAGTCCCGTGTTCCTTCCCCATTGTCCTGCAAAAATTTTCGCCTTCAAATATTAATCCAATTCTCTTTTTCAATGTAATTTATTTTCCTCTGAACCTCTTCCAGTCTTTCCGTCTCGATTTTTCTTTATTGCTTAATCTTTGTCCCTCTTTCTCTCTCTCCCTGTTCTCTCTCTCAATCTCTTGTTCATAGAGTCAATAATGATACTTTTCGGCCCACCGCATCCCTGTGTCGTTTGCAAAGATCTATCTATTGGTCATTCTCTTTATCATTATCGCTGTAATGTTTCCCCTTCAACTAATAATCTAATCCTCTGTCGAAAGTGACTGTTGAATCTGCATACAACACGTTCTGAGAAAGTGCATTTCAGATCACATTTCACTGCATCAAGAAAATCTGCTCATCTCTCCTCTGGTTCTTTTGCCAATCAACTTCAGTTTGTGTCGTTTGGCTACACAGCGATCTGCCATTGGGAAGAGTTTTGATTCACCTGCACTTTCAGAAACCATTATGATTTTGAACATTTGTATTAAATTTCCCATTATTTGAAAGCACAAAGATAGACCAGGTGTAAATTTTTTCAATGGGGAAAAGGCCAATTTTACTAAGCTGAGATGGGATTTTACAAAAGTGGACTGGAAGCAGCTACTTGAAGGGAAATCTGTGTTAGAGCAGTGGGAAGCCTTCAATTAGGAGACAGTGAGGGTCAGAGCAAATAACAAGGGAGGACCCCAACATATAGAGCCATATGGAAGTTAAGGAGCATCGAGGATAGGATAAGAAAAAAAAGAGAAGCATTTGTCATATACCGAAAGTTTATTACGACAGAAGCCCGAGAGGATTATAGAAAGTGAAGAGTTGCAATAAAAAAAATGAAATTACAAAAGCGCAGAAAAGGCATGAAAAATACTGACAAGTAAAACCGCGAAAAACCCAAAAATATTACATCACTTCATAAAGAAGAAAAGGATAACTAAGGAAAGAGTAGGGCCTATTTGGGACCAAAGAGTTAATCTATGTGTGAAGGAAGAAGATGTGGGTTTGCTTCTGAAGAAACACATTGTGTCTGTTTTCATAGAAGAGAGGGGACGATACTGACATTGTAGTTAAGGAGGAGGAGTGTAAATTATTAGTTGAAGTAAATATAGTGAGAGAAGTATTAACAGGATAAGCAGCTTTGAATATTGTTAAATTTCGAGGTTTGGCTGAAAGATTATTAAGAGACCAAGGGAGGAAATAGCAGAGGCTTTGACTATAATGTTCCAATTGTCCCTGGCTACAGGTGTGGTGCCAGAGGATTGGAGGGCTGCTAACGTAGTACTGCTGTTTAAGAATAGAGAAAATTATAGTCCGAGTTCATCATCATTATTCATCGTCAGTATTGCAGGCCAGTCAGCTGTGGGTAAAGTATCGGAAAAATTCTGACAGCCAGAATAGAGCGGCATTTAGCAAGCCATGCAATAATCAAACGCATCCAGCAGGGATCTTCAAGCGAAGGCTGTGTCTCACTAATTTGATTGAGGACGTAACGAGGAGTGCTAATGATGGCAGTGCATTTGATGTAGTCTACTTAGATATTAGCAGGGCCTTTTACAAGTTCACAAATGACAGGTTGGTCAACAATATAGAAGTGCATGGGATCAAGGGAAATGTGACAATTTGGATCCAAAATTGTGTCAGAAGCCAGACACAAAGATTAGTGGGCAATAGGTGTTCTTCTGAGTTAAAGGCTGTATCCAATAATGTTCCGCAGGGCTCTATATTGTGTCCATTGCTTTTTGTGGTATAAATCAGTGATGTAGGGGATCTGATTAAGACGTTTGCAGCTGATAAAAAAATTACTGTGCAGTTCATAGTGAAGAAGACATTTTTAGATTGGAGGAAGATATCAATGGATTGGTCAGGTGGGGAGGAAATTGGTGAACGGAATTCAATCAGGAGAACTGTGAGGTAATGTATTTTGGGAGGGCTAATAAGACGAGGGAATACAGGTTAAATGGTACGATACTGAAAAGCGTCGAGGAACAAAGGGACCTTGGAGTGCATGTCCACAGATTACTGAAGATAGCAGGCCAGGTAAATAAGGTAACTTGGAATGAATACGGGATCCGTTTCTTTACAAGACAAAACATTTAATATTAGTGCAGGGAGGTTATGCATGAAATGTACAAAACACTATCGACACATCTGTAGTTCCAAAATCCATGGATCCTTGTTTTTAAAAAGAAATAAAGCATTCCGGCTCTTCTTAAAGGCCCAAGGAGTTAATTGTATAACATGCAGTGCGCAGACATATGGGGGGGGGGGCACAACCAGTTATTGTACAACATGTATTGAGCACTCAAAGAGGATATTGAGCCATAGCTTGGGCCCATCACACAGGCTGTTTGTAGAGCCAGGACCAGTTACACCAGTGAGTTTGAAGGAGAGAGGAAACAAGCAGGAAAAAAAGGGTAAAAATCAAATGTAAAGGCACTTTGTATAAATGCACGTAGCATTTGTCACACAATAGATGAGTTGACAGCACAAATAGATAAAAATGGGTTTGATTCGAAAGCCATTACAGAGATGTGGCTGCAAGGTGACCAGGACTGGGAATTTAATATTCGGGGTACTTGACAATCCGGAAGGACAAACAGAAAGGAAAAGGAGATGGGGTAGCTCTAGGGATAATGGATGGAATCACTGCAATAGTGAGAAATGATATTGGCTCAAATCATCAGGAATTTGGAAACAAATTGGGTGGAGATAATGAATAATTAGGGGAAAAAGTCACTGGTGGGAGTAATTTATAGTTTCCCTAACAGTAGCAACTCTGTTGGTCGGAGTATAAACCAGGAAATGGTGGGGGATTGTAAAAAGGGAACCGCAATTATCATGGGTGATTTTAACCTTCATATTGATTGGACGAATCACATTGGTCAGCCGAGCCTTGAGGAAGAGTTCATAGAGTGAAGGCAGAGATTCCTTGAGCAGTCTGTAATGGAACTAACCAGGGGGCAGGCTATCTTCGATCTGGTCCTGTGCAATTAGACAGGATTAATAAGCAAGCTACGAATAAATGATCCTCTTGGAAGGAGTGATCATAGCATTGTTGAATTTCAAATTCAGATGGAGGGTGAGAAAGTTAGATCTCAAACCAGCGTACTATGCTTAAATAAAGAAGACTGTCAAGGTATGAGGGCAGAGTTGGCTAAAGTGGACTCGGAAAAAAATTGAAGTGTAGGGCGGTTGCTGAATAGTAGCGTATATTTAAGGAGATATTTCATAACTCCAAGAAATTTTATTCAAGTGAGGATGAAAGGGTGTAAAAGAAAAGATAGTCATCCGTGGCTAATTAAAGACATAAAGGACAGTGTCCAATTAATAACAAGGGCATACAACGTGGCCAAATCTAGTGGGAGGGCAGAAGATTGGCAATCATTTAAAAGCCAGCAAAAAATGACTGAATCAATGATTAAAAACGGGAAGATAGAATATCAAAGTAAACTAGCGCGAAATACAAAAACAGATAGCAAGAGGTTCTATAGAGGTATATAAAAAGTAAAACAGTGGCTAAAGTAAATGTTGGTCCCTTAGAGGACTAGACCAGAGAATTAGTACTGGGGAGCATGGAGATGGCAGATACAGGGGCAGGGAGGTGTTGCTTCAGTTGTACAGGGCATTGGTGAGGCCACACCTGGAGTATTGTGTACAGTTTTGGTCTCCTAAACTGAGGAAGGACATTCTTGCTATTGAGGGAGTGCAGCGAAGGTTCACCAGACTGATTCACGGGATGGCGGGACTGACCTATCAAGAAAGACTGGATCAACTGGGCTTGTATTCACTGGAGTTCAGAAGAATGAGAGGGGACCTCATAGAAACATTTAAAATTCTGACGAGGTTAGACAGGTTAGATGCAGGAAGAATGTTCCCAATGTTGGGGAAGTCCAGAACCAGAGGTCACAGTCTAAGGATAAGGGGTAAGCCATTTAGAACCGAGATGCGAAGGAACTTCTTCACCCAGAGAGTGGTGAACCTGTGGAATTCTCTACCACAGAAAGTTGTTGAGGCCAATTCACTAAATATATTCAAAAAGGAGTTAGATGAGGTCCTTACTACTAGGGGGATCAAGGGGTATGGCGAGAAAGCAGGAATGGGGTACTGAAGTTGAATGTTCAGCCATGAACTCATTGAATGGCGGTGCAGGCTAGAAGGGCCGAATGGCCTACTCCTACACCTATTTTCTATGTTTCTATGTTTCTATACTCTGAACAAATATGTTTTATCAGTCTTTATGGTCGAGGACACAAACAATATCCCAACAGTGGATAGTCAAGGGGCTGTGGCGAGGGAGGGAGGAACTTTACACAATCACAATCACTAAGGAGGTGGTACTCAGTAGGATAATGGGACTAAAGTCGAAAAAATCCCCTGAACCTGATGGCTTGCATCGTAGGGACTTAAGAGAAGTAGTGGCAGGGATTGTGGATGCATTGGTTGTAATTTACTCAAATTCCCTGAATTCTGGGGCAGTCACAGCAGATTGGAAAACGACAAATGTAACGTGCCTATTTAAAAAACAGGCAGACAAAGAGGAGTAAACTATAGACCAGTTAACCTAACATCTGTTTTGGGGAAAATTTTGGAATCCATTATTAAGGTAGCAGTGGCAGGATATTTTGAACTGCATCATTCGGTCAGACAGAGACAGCATGGACTTATGAAGGGGAAGTTACGTTTGACAAATTTGCTGGAATTATTTGAGGATGTAACGAACAGGGTGGATAAAGGGGAACCAGCGGATGTGGTGTATATGGACTACCATAAGGCATTTGGCAATGCCACATAAAATGTTACTGCACAAGCTACACGTTCCCGGGGTTCCGGCTAATATATTATTATGGGTAGAGCATTTGGTAATTTACAGAAAACGGAGTGTCAGGATAATTGGTTCATTATTGCGTTGGCAACCAGTATTTAATGGGGTGCCACAGGGGTCAGTGCTGAGATCCCAACTTCTTACAATCTATATTAAAGACTTGGAAGAAAGGACCGAGTGTAATGCAGCCAAGTTTGCTGACAAGACAAAGATGGGAGGAAAAGCAATGAATGAGGAGGTAACAAAAAATCTAGAAATGGACAGAGACAGGCTAAGTGAGTGGAGTATAATGTTGGGAAGGTTGAGGTCATGCACTTTGGCAGAAAAAAATCAAAGAGCAAGTTATTATTTAAATGGAGAAAAATTGCAAAGTTCTGCAGTACAGTGGGACCTGGTGGTAGTATGCAGGTACTGCAAGTGATCAGGAAGGCCAATGGATTCCTGGCCTTTATTGCAAAAGGGTTGGAGTATAACAGCAGGGAAATCTTGATACAGTTATACAGCATATTCGTGAGTCCACTCCAGGAATGCTGGGTACAGTTTTGCTTTCCAAATTTACAAAAGGATATACTTGCATTGGACACAATTCAGAGAAGGTTCACTCGGTTGATTCCGAAGATGAGGAGGTTGAGTTATGATGACAGGTTGAGTAGGTTGCGCCTCTACTCATTGAAATTCAGAAGAATAAGAGGTGATCTTATCAAAACGTATAAGATTATGAGGGGGCTTGACAAAGTAGATGCAGAGAGGATATTTCCACTGATAGGGCAGACTAGAACTAGGGGGAATAATCTTGGAATAACGGGGCGCCCATTTAAAACTGAAATGATAAGGAATTTCTTCTCTCAGAGGGTTGTGAATCTTTGGAATTCGCTGCCTCAGAGAGCGGTGGAAGCTGGCTCATTGATTGGATTTAAGACAGCGATAGTTTGCTTCTTAATTGACAAGGGAATAAGGGGTTATGGGGAGCAGGCAGGCAAGTGGAGCTGAGCCCATGATCGGATCAGCCAAGATCACATTTAATGGTGAAGCAGGCTCGAGGGGCCTACTCCTGCTACTCTTGCTTATGTTGTTATGTTCACAGGCTGTGTATTGAGACAGGCCCCGTCACATGGGCAGTTTATAGAGACAGGACCTGTCGCTGAGGCTGCTGATAGAAACAGGACCTGCTGTGCAGGCTGCTTAAAGAGACAGGCCCGTCATGCAAGTCGATATATTAGCAAATATGTCCGCAAATTACTGTCAACTACAGGCACCATAGAGTAGTAAGAATAGTGGATTTTAACTATGCTAATATTGATTGGGATAAATATAGTGTGAAGCTTATAGAGGGTGCGTAATGCTTAAATTGCATTCAAGAGAAGTTTTTTCGTCGATATTGAAGAAGGCCAACGCCAGAGGGGGCGATTTTGGATTTCGTTTTGTGGAACGAAGTTGGTCAAATTAGTGGGAGTGCACTTGGGTGCCACTGACTATAATTCTGTCACATTGAAGTTAGTTATGGATAAGGGCAGGGGTAGGCCTGGAATAAAAGTCTTAAATTGGAGAAAGGCTTACTTTGATATGCTGAGGTTTGATTTGGCCATCGTGGACTAGAAACAGCGACTTGTGGGTAAATCTGTGTCGGAACAGTTCAAGGAGGATATCCGGAAGGCTCAGGCCAAACATGTGCGCACGAACAAAAAGGGTGGGTAAAAGAATTCTAGGGCCCGCTGGATGTCTAGGAACTTACATGGGAGGATAAAGAAAAAAAGGGCAATACCGACCGCTATATACTGTAGAATCTTTGGAGGAATATGGAAAGTTAAGAGGTAAAATTATAAATGATATTAGGAATGCTAAGTGAGAGCATGAAAATGTATTGGCTAGTATAATAAAGAAAAACACAAAGCTGAGAGTAACTAAAGAAAGGGTACAGCCTCTTAGCGACCATGAGGGTAATCTTTGTGTGGAGGTGGAAGATGTTTGTATGGTTCTCAATGAACACTTTGCATCTGTTTTCAAAAAGAAAAGAGGAAATGCAGATACCGCTATCGAGGAGGAGAGTGAAATTCTAAATGAAATAAACAGAGTTAGAGTGGATGTATTAAGGGGCTTCGAAGCTTTTAAATTAGAAAAGTCCCTAGGCCCAGATAAAATGCACCCGAGGCAGTTGAGCAAAATAAAAGAGGAAATAGCAGAGGCATTGACCATAATTTTCCAGTCCTCTTTTGATTTGGGCATGGTGCCAGAGAACTGGAGGACTGCTAATGATGAGTCATTCTTTGCTGGCTTTTAAAAGCTTCCCAATCTTCTGTCCTCCCAGTAGTTTCGGCCACTTTGTATGCCCTTGTTTTTAATTGGATACCGTCCTGTATTTCTTTAGTTATCCACGGATGGCTATCTTTTCTTTTACACCCTTTTCTCCTCACTGTAATATATTTTTCTTGAGAGTTGTGAAATATCTCCTTAAATGTACGCCACTGTTCATCAACCATCCTACACTTTAATCTGTTTTCCCAGTCCACTTTTGCCAACTCTGCCCTCATACCTTTGCAGTCGCCTTTATTTAAGGTTAGTACGCTGGTTTGAGATCCACCTTTTTCATCCTCCATCTAAATTTGAAAATCAACCATCACTCTTTCCAAAAGGGATCCTTTACTGGGAGATTATTTATTAATCCTGTCTCATTACACAGAACCAGATCTAAGATAGCCAGCCCTCTGGTTGGTTCCGTTACATACTGCTCAATGAACCCGTCCCTTATGCACTCGATAAACTCTTCCTCAATGCTACCCTGACCAATTTGACTAGTCCAATCAATATGGAGGTTAAAATCACCCACACATACATATTGCTTTTCCCTTTTTACAAGCCACGTCTATTTTCTGGTTTATAATCCGACCAACAGAGTTGCTACTGATATGGGTCCTATAAACTACGCCCACCAGTGATGTTTTCCCCTTATTAATCCTTATCTCCAGCAAAACTGTTTCGACATCCTGATCAATTGAGCCAATATCATTTTGCAATATTGTAGTAATTCCATCCTTTATCAATGGAGCTAACCAACCTCCTTTTCCTGTCTGTCTGTCCTTCCGGATTGTCAAGTACCGCTGAATATTTATTTCCCAGTCTTGGTCACCTGGCAATCACGTCTCTGTAATGGTTATCAAATCTCACTAATTTGGATCTATTTATAACACATTTTATTTCGCCAATTGGCCTGTGTTTTTATTTGGTTTGTGCCTCTCCCTGGAGATCTCATGGCTCAAGTTTGAGTGGAGTGTAGAATGTTTCAATATAAGGGGTGTCGCAGTTGTGTGGGGCGGACGGGTTGGGCTGGGTGCTCTTTACGTTCATTGTTCATTGGTTTAAATATAACCTTCAGGGCTGCTGACCGAGGGCCGTGCGGCTCTTTGTCGGCCGGCGTGGACACGTAGTGCCGAAATGGCCTCCTTCTGCGCTGTAAGTTTCGAGGTCTTTATGTTTCTATGTTTCTCGGGACAGAAGCAGTTACACAGGCTGTGTATAGAGACAGGACCCGTCACACAACTGTTTATAGAGACAGGACCCGTCACACAACTGTTTATAGAGACAGGACCCGTCACACACGCTTTGTATAGAGACAGGACCCGTCACACAACTGTTTATAGAGAAAGGACCCGTCACACAGGCTGTTTATAAAGACAGGACCCGTCACACAGGCTGTGTACAGAGGCAGGACCAGTTAAACAGACTGTTTATAGAGACATGACCCATCACACAGACTGTTTATAGAGACAGGACCCGTCACACAGGCTGTGTATAGAGACAGGACCAGTTACAGAGACTGTTTATAGAGACATGACCCATCACACAGACTGTTTATCGAGACAGGACCCGTCACACAGGCTGTGTATAGAGACAGGACCAGTTAAACAGGCTGTGTATAGAGACAGGACCATTCACACAACTGTTTATAGAGACAGGACCCGTCACACTGGCTGTTTATAGAGCCAGGACCCGTCCCACAGGCTGTGTATGGAGGCAGGACCAGTTAAACAGACTGTTTATAGAGACATGACCCATCACACAGACTGTTTATAGAGACAGGACCCGTCACACAGGCTGTCTCTAGAGACAGGACCAGTTACACTGACTGTTTATAGAGACATGACCCATCACACAGACTGTTTATAGAGACAGGACCCGTCACACAGGATGTGTATAGAGACAGGACCAGTTACACAGACTGTTTATAGAGACATGACCCATCACCCAGACTGTTTATAGAGACAGGACCCGTCACACAGCCTGTGTATAGAGACAGGACCAGTCACACAGACTGTTTATAGAGACAGGACCCGTCACACAGGCTGAGTATAGAGACAGGACCAGTTACACAGACTGTTTATAGAGACATGACCCATCACACAGACTGTTTATAGAGACAGGACCCGTCACACAGGCTGCGTATAAAAACAGGACCAGTTACACAGACTGTTTATAGAGAAAGGACGAGTTACACAGTCTTTGTATAGAGACAGGACCAGTAACACAGAATGGTTATAGAGACAGGACCCGTCACACAACTGTTTATAGAGACAGGACCCGTCACACAGGCTGTGTATAGAGACAGGACCCGTCACACAACTGTTAATAGAGAAATGACCCGTCACACAGGCTGTTTATAAAGACAGGACCCGTCACACAGGCTGTGTATAGAGGCAGGACCAGTTAAACAGACTGTTTATAGAGACAGGACCCGTCACACAGACTGTTTATACAGACAGGACCAGTTACACAGACTGTTTATAGAGACAGGACCAGTACAAAGGCTGTTTATAGAGACAGGACCCGTCAGACAGACTGTTTATAGAGACAGGAACAGTTACACAGATTGTTGATAGAGAAAGGACCAGTTACACAGTCTTTTTATAGAGACAGGACCAGTAACACTGACTGGTTATAGAGACAGGAACCGTCACACAGGCTGTTTATAAAGACAGGTCCCGTCACACAGGCTGTGTATCGAGAAAGTCCTGTTACACAGAATGTTTATAGAGACAGGCCCAGTTACACAGACTGTTTGTTGAGACAGGACCCGTCACACAGGCTGTATCTAGGGACAGAACCCGTCACACAGACTGTTTACAGAGACAGGGCCCGTCACACAGACTGTTTAGAGAGACAGGACCAGTTACACAGGCTGTTTATCGAGACAGGACCCGTCACACAGACTGTGTATAGAGAAAGTCCAGTTACACAGACTGTCTATAGTGACAGGACCAGTTACACAGACTGTTTATGGAGACAGGAGCATTTACACAGACTGTTTATAGAGAAATGACCCGTCACACAGACTGTTTATAGAGACAGGACCAGTTACACAGACTGTTTATAGAGAAAGGACCAGTTACACAGTCTTTTTATAGAGACAGGACCAGTAACACAGACTGGTTATAGAGACAGGAACCGTCACACAGGCTGTTTAGAAAGACAGGACCCGTCACACAGGCTGTGTATAGAGGCAGGACCAGTAAAACAGACTGTTTATAGAGACATGACCCATCACACAGACTGTTTATAGAGACAGGACCCGTCACACAGGCTGTGTATAGAGACAGGACCAGTTACACAGACTGTTAAAAGAGACATGACCCATCACACAGACTGTTTATAGAGACAGGACCCGTCACACAACTGTTTATAGAGACAGGACCCGTCACACAACTGTTTATAGAGACAGGACCCGTCACACAGGCTGTGTATAGAGACAGGACCCGTCACACCACTGTTTATAGAGAAAGGACCCGTCACACAGGCTGTTTATAAAGACAGGACCCGTCACACAGGCTGTGTATAGAGGCAGGACCAGTTAAACTTCCTATTTATAGAGACATGACCCATCACACAGACTGTTTATAGAGACAGGACCCGTCACACAGGCTGTGTATAGAGACAGGACCAGTTACACAGACTGTTTATAGAGACATGACCCATCACACAGACTGTTTATCGAGACAGGACCCGTCACACAGGCTGTGTATAGAGACAGGACCAGTTACACAGGCTGTGTATAGAGACAGGACCATTCACACAACTGTTTATAGAGACAGGACCCGTCACACTGGCTGTTTATAGAGCCAGGACCCGTCCCACAGGCTGTGTGTGGAGGCAGGACCAGTTAAACAGACTGTTTATAGAGACATGACCCATCACACAGACTGTTAATAGAGACACGACCCGTCACACAGGCTGTCTCTAGAGACAGGACCAGTTACACTGACTGTTTATAGAGACATGACCCATCACACAGACTGTTTATAGAGACAGGACCCGTCACACAGGATGTGTATAGAGACAGGACCAGTTACACAGACTGTTTATAGAGACATGACCCATCACCCAGACTGTTTATAGAGACAGGACCCGTCACACAGGCTGTGTATAGAGACAGGACCAGTCACACAGACTGTTTATAGAGACAGGACCCGTCACACAGCCTGAGGAAAGAGACAGGACCAGTTACACAGACTGTTTATAGAGACATGACCCATCACACAGACTGTTTATAGAGACAGGACCCGTCACACAGGCTGTGTATAGAAACAGGACCAGTTACACAGACTGTTTATAGAGAAAGGACGAGTTACACAGTCTTTTTATAGAGACAGGACCAGTAACACAGAATGGTTATAGAGACAGGACCCGTCACACAACTGTTTATAGAGACAGGACCCGTCACACAGGCTGTGTATAGAGACAGGACCCGTCACACAACTGTTAATAGAGAAATGACCCGTCACACAGGCTGTTTATAAAGACAGGACCCGTCACACAGGATGTGTATAGAGGCAGGACCAGTTAAACAGACTGTTAATAGAGACAGGACCCGTCACACAGACTGTTTATACAGACAGGACCAGTTACACAGACTGTTTATAGAGACAGGACCAGTACACAGGCTGTTTATAGAGACAGGACCCGTCAGACAGACTGTTTATAGAGACAGGAACAGTTACACAGATTGTTGATAGAGAAAGGACCAGTTACACAGTCTTTTTATAGAGACGGGACCAGTAACACAGACTGGTTATAGAGAGAGGAACCGTCACACAGGCTGTTTATAAAGACAGGACCCATCACACAGGCTGTGTATCGAGAAAGTCCTGTTACACAGAATGTTTATAGAGACAGGCCCAGTTACACAGACTGTTTGCAGAGACAGGACCCGTCACACAGGCTGTTTCTAGGGACAGAACCCGTCACACAGACTGTTTACAGAGACAGGGCCCGTCACACAGACTGTTTAGAGAGACAGGACCAGTTACACAGGCTGTTTATCGAGACAGGACCCGTCACACAGACTGTGTATAGAGAAAGTCCAGTTACACAGATTGTCTATAGTGACAGGACCAGTTACACAGACTGTTTATAGAGACAGGAGCATTTACACAGACTGTTTATAGAGACATGACCCGTCACACAGACTGTTTATAGAGACAGGACCAGTTACACAGACTGTTTATAGAGAAAGGACCAGTTACACAGTCTTTTTATAGAGACAGGACCAGTAACACAGACTGGTTATAGAGACAGGAACCGTCACACAGGCTGTTTATAAAGACAGGCCCGTCACACAGGCTGTGTATAGAGGCAGGACCAGTTAAACAGACTGTTTATAGAGACATGACCCATCACACAGACTGTTTATAGAGACAGGACCCGTCACACAGGCTGTGTATAGAGACAGGACCAGTTACACAGACTGTTTATAGAGACATGACCCATCACACAGACTGTTTATAGAGACAGGACCCGTCACACAGGCTGTGTATAGAGACAGGACCAGTTACACAGGCTGTGTATAGAGACAGGACCCGTCACACAACTGTTTATGGAGACAGGACCCGTCACACAAGCTGTTTATAGAGACAGGACCCGTCACACAGGCTGTGTATAGAGGCAGGACCAGTTAAACAGACTGTTTATAGAGACATGACCCATCACACAGACTGTTTATAGAGACAGGACCCGTCACACAGGCTGTCTATAGAGACAGGACCATTTACACTGACTGTTTATAGAGACATGACCCATCACACAGACTGTTTATAGAGACAGGACCCGTCATACGGGATGTGTATAGAGACAGGACCAGTTACACAGACTGTTTATAGAGAAAGGACCAGTTACACAGACTGTTTATAGAGACATGACCCATCACATAGACTGTTTATAGAGACAGGACCCGTCACACAGGCTGTGTATAGAGACAGGACCAGTCACACAGACTGTTTATAGAGACAGGACCCGTCACACAGGCTGAGTATAGAGACAGGACCAGTAACACTGACTGTTTATAGAGACATGACCCATCACACAGACTGTTTATAGAGACAGGACCCGTCACACAGGCTGTGTATAGAGACAGGACCAGTTACACAGACTGTTGATAGAGAAAGGACCAGTTACACAGTCTTTTTATAGAGACAGGACCAGTAACACAGAATGGTTATAGAGACAGGACCCGTCACACAGACTTTTTATAGAGAAAGTCCAGTTACACAGACTGTATATAGAGACAGGATCAGCTACGCAGACTGTCTATAGAGACAGGACCCGTCACACAGACTGTTTATTCAGACAGGACCAGTTACACAGACTGGTTATAGAGACAGGACCAGTACATTGGCTGTTTATAGAGACAGGACCCGTCACACAGACTGTTTATAGTGACAGGACCAGTCACACAGATTGTTTTTTAAGACAGGACCAGTTACACAGACTGTTTATAGAGACAGGACCCATCACACAGTCTGTTTATAGAGACAGGACCAGTTACACAGACTGTTTATATGGACTTGAGCCATCACACACGCTGTTTATAGAGACAGGACCCGTCACACAGGCTGTTCATAGAGACAGGACCCGTTAGACAGGCTGTTTATAGATTCAGGACCAGGTACACAGACTTTTTATAGAGACAGGACCAGTCACACAGACAGTTTATAGAGACAGGACCCGTCACACAGACGGTTTATAGAGACAGGACCAGATATGCAGGCTGTTTATAGAGACAGGACCAGTTACACAGACTGTTTATAGAGACAGAACCAGTTACACAGACTGTTTATATGGACTTGACCCATCACACAGGCAGTATATAGAGACAGGACCCGTTACACAGACTGTTTTCGAGTCAGGACCAGTTACACAGGCTGTTTATAGAGACATGACCAGTTACACAGACTGTTTATAGAGACAGGACCAGTCACACAGGCTGTTTATAGAGATAGGACCAGTAACACAAACTGTTTATAGTGACAGGAGCCGTCACACAGACTGTTTATAGAGACATGACCAGTTACACCAACTGTTTATATAGACAGGACCAGTTACACAGGCTGTGTATAGATAAATTCCAGATACACAGACTGTTTATAGAGACAGGTCCAGTTGCACAGACTGTTTATAGAGACATGACCCGTTCACAGACGGTTCATAGAGGCAGGACCAATTACACTGACTGTTTATAGAGACAGATCCAGTCACACAGACTGTTTATAGAGACAGGACCGGTTACACAGCTTGTTTATCGTACAGGACCAGTTCACAGACGGTTCATAGAGGCAGGACCAATTATACGGATTGTTTATAGAGACAGGGCCAGTCACACAGATTGTTTATAGAGACAGGACCGGTTACACAGCCTGTTTATAGAGACAGGACCAGTTACACAGATTGTTTATTGAGACAGGACCAGTTACACAGACGGTTTATAGAGACATGACCCATCACACAGGCTGTTTATAGAGACAGGACCAGTTAAACAGGCTGTTTATAGAGACAGGACCAGTTACACAGACTGTTTATAGAGACAGGACCAGTCACACAGACTGTTTATAGAGACAGGACCCGTCACACAGACTGTTTATAGAGACAGGACCAGTTACACAGGCTGTTTATAGAGACAGGACCCATCACACAGACTGTTTATAGAGACACGACCAGTTACACAGACTGTTTATAGAGACAGGGCCAGTGACACAGATTGTTTATTGAGACAGGACCAGTTACACAGACTGTTTATAGAGACAGGACCCATCACACAGGCTGTTTATAGAGACAGGACCCGTTACACAGTCTGTTTATAGAGGCAGGGCCAGTTACACAGACTGTTTATATGGACTTGAGCCATCACACAGGCTGTTTATAGTGACAGGACCCGTTACACAGACTGTTTATAGAGGCAGGACCAGTCACACAGACAGTTTATAGAGAAAGGACCCGTCACACAGACGGTTTATAGAGACAGGACCAGTTATGCAGGCTGTTTATAGAGACAGGACCAGTTACAGAGACTATTTATAGAGACAGGACCCATCACACAGGCTGTTTATAAAGACAGGACCAGTTAAACAGTCTGTTTATAGAGACTAGACCAGATACACAGGCTGTTTATAGATACAGGACAAGTAACACAGGCTGTTTATAGAGACATGACCAGTTACACAGATTTTTTATTGAGACAGGACCAGTTACACAGACTGTTTATAGAGACTGGACCAGTTACACAGACTGTTTATAGAGACTGGACCAGTTACACAGACTGTGTTAAGAGACAGGATCCGTTACACAGACTGTTTATAGAGACAGGACCAGTTACACAGAGTGTTTATAGAGACAGGACCAGTTACACAGACGGTTTATAGAGGCAAGACCAGTTACACAGACTGTTTATAGAGACCGGACCAGTCACACAGACTGTTTATAGAGACAGGACCAGTTACACAATCTGTTTATAGAGACAGGACGAGTTGCACCGACTGTTTATAGAGACAGGACCCGTCAGACAGACTGTTTATAGAGACAGGAACAGTTACACAGATTGTTGATAGAGACAGGACCAGTTACACAGACTGTTTATAGAGACAGGACCAGTTACACAGACTGTTTATAGAGAAAGGACCAGTTACTCAGTCTTTTTTAGAGACAGGACCAGTAACACAGACTGGTTATAGAGACAGGACCCGTCACACAGACTGTGTATCGAGAAAGTCCTGTTACACAGAATGTTTATAGAGACAGGCCCAGTTACACACACTGTTTGTAGAGACAGGACCCGTCACACAGGCTGTTTCTAGGGACAGAACCCGTCACACAGACTGTTTACAGAGACAGGGCCCGTCCCACAGACTGTTTATAGAGACAGGACCAGTTACACAGGCTGTTTATCGAGACAGGACCCGTCACACAGACTGTGTATAGAGAAAGTCCAGTTACACAGACTGTGTATAGTGACAGGACCAGTTACACAGACTGTTTATAGAGACAGGAGCATTTACACAGACTGTTTATAGAGACAGGACCCGTCACACAGACTGTTTATAGAGACAGGACCAGTTACACAGACTGTTTATAGTGAAAGGACCAGTTACACAGTCTTTTTATAGAGACAGGACCAGTAACACAGACTGGTTATAGAGACAGGAACCGTCACGCAGGCTGTTTATAAAGACAGGACCCGTCACACAGGCTGTGTATAGAGGCAGGACCAGTTAAACAGACTGTTATAGAGACATGACCCATCACACAGACTGTTTATAGAGACAGGACCCGTCACACAGGCTGTGTATAGAGACAGGACCAGATACACAGACTGTTTATAGAGACATGACCCATCATACAGACTGTTTATAGAGACAGGACCCGTCACACAGGCTGTGTATAGAGACAGGACCAGTTACACAGGCTGTGTATAGAGACAGGACCCGTCACACAGACTGTTTATAGAGACAGGACCCATCACACAGGCTGTTTATAGAGACAGGACCCGTTACACAGTCTGTTTATAGAGGCAGGACCAGTTACACAGACTGTTTATATGGACTTGAGCCATCACACAGGCTGTTTATAGTGACAGGACCCGTTACACAGACTGTTTATAGAGGCAGGACCAGTTACACAGACTGTTTATAGAGACAGGACCAGTCACACAGACAGTTTATAGAGAAAGGACCCGTCACACAGACGGTTTATAGAGACAGGACCAGTTATGCAGGCTGTTTATAGAGACAGGACCAGTTACAGAGACTATTTATAGAGACAGGACCCATCACACAGGCTGTTTATAAAGACAGGACCAGTTAAACAGTCTGTTTATAGAGACATGACCAGATACACAGGCTGTTTATAGATACAGGACAAGTAACACAGGCTGCTTATATAGACATGAACAGTTACACAGATTTTTTATTGAGACAGGACCAGTTACACAGACTGTTTATAGAGACTGGACCACTTGCACAGACTGTTTATAGAGAATGGACCAGTTACACAGACTGTTTAAAGAGACAGGATCCGTCACACAGACTGTTTATAGAGACAGGACCAGTTACACAGAGTGTTTATAGAGACAGGACCCGTCAGACAGACTGTTTATAGAGACAGGAACAGTTACACAGATTGTTCATAGAGACAGGACCAGTTACACAGACTGTTTATAGAGACAGGACCAGTTACACAGACTGTTTATAGAGAAAGGACCAGTTACACAGTCTTTTTTAGAGACAGGACGAGTAACACAGACTGGTTATAGAGAAAGGACCCGTCACACAGACTGTGTATCGAGAAAGTCCTGTTACACAGAATGTTTATAGAGACAGGCCCAGTTACACAGACTGTTTGTAGAGACAGGACCCGTCACACAGGCTGTTTCTAGGGACAGAACCCGTCACACAGACTGTTTACAGAGACAGGGCCCGTCCCACAGACTGTTTATAGAGACAGGACCAGTTACACAGGCTGTTTATCGAGACAGGACCCGTCACACAGTCTGTGTATAGAGAAAGTCCAGTTACACAGACTGTGTATAGTGACAGGACCAGTTACACAGACTGTTTAGAGAGACAGGAGCATTTACACAGACTGTTTATAGAGACAGGACCCGTCACACAGACTGTTTATAGAGACAGGACCAGTTACACAGACTGTTTATAGAGAAAGGACCAGTTACACAGTCTTTTTATAGAGACAAGACCAGTAACACAGACTGGTTATAGAGACAGGAACCGTCACGCAGGCTGTTTATAAAGACAGGACCCGTCACACAGGCTGTGCATAGAGGCAGGACCAGTTAAACAGACTGTTTATAGAGACATGACCCATCACACAGACTGTTTATAGAGACAGGACCCGTCACACAGGCTGTGTATAGAGACAGGACCAGTTACACAGACTGTTTATAGAGACATGACCCATCACACAGACTGTTTATCGAGACAGGACCCGTCACACAGGCTGTGTATAGAGACAGGACCAGTTACACAGGCTGTGTATAGAAACAGGACCCGTCACACAACTGTTTATGGAGACAGGACCCGTCACACAAGCTGTTTATAGAGACAGGACCCGTCACACAGGCTGTGTATAGAGGCAGGACCAGTTAAACAGACTGTTTATAGAGACATGACCCATCACACAGACTGTTTATAGGGACAGGACCCGTCACACAGGCTGTCTATAGAGACAGGACCATTTACACTGACTGTTTATAGAGACATGACCCATCACACAGACTGTTTATAGAGACAGGACCCGTCACACAGGATGTGTATAGAGACAGGACCAGTTACACAGACTGTTTATAGAGAAAGGACCAGTTACACAGACTGTTTATAGAGACATGACCCATCACACAGACTGTTTATAGAGACAGGACCCGTCACACAGGCTGTGTATAGAGACAGGACCAGTCACACAGACTGTTTATAGAGACAGGACCCGTCACACAGGCTGAGTATAGAGACAGGACCAGTTACACAGACTGTTTATAGAGAAAGGACCAGTTACACAGTCTTTTTATAGAGACAGGACCAGTAACACAGAATGGTTATAGAGACAGGACCCGTCACACAGACTGTGAATAGAGAAGTCCAGTTACACAGACTGTATATAGAGACAGGATCAGTTACGCAGACTGTTTATAGAGACAGGACCCGTCACACAGACTGTTTATACAGACAGGACCAGTTACACAGACTGGTTATAGAGACAGGACCCATCACACAGTCTGTTTATAGAGACAGGACCAGTTGCACAGACTGTTTATATGGACTTGAGATATGCAGGCTGTTTATAGAGACAGGACCAGTTACGCAGACTGTTTATAGAGACAGGACCAGTTACACAGACTGTTTATATGGACTTGACCCATCACACAGGCAGTATATAGAGACAGGATTCGTTACACAGACTGTTTTCGAGTCAGGACCAGTTACACAGGCTGTTTATAGAGACAGGACCAGTAACACAAACTGTTTATAGTGACAGGAACCGTCACACAGACTGTTTATAGAGACAGGACCAGTTACACCAACTGTTTATAGAGACAGGACCAGTCACACAGGCTGTGTATAGATAAATTCCAGATACACAGACTGTTTATAGAGACAGGTCCAGTTGCATTGACTGTTTATAGAGACATGACCCGTTCACAGACGGTTCATAGAGGCAGGACCAATTACACTGACTGTTTATAGAGACAGATCCAGTCACACAGACTGTTTATAGAGACAGGACCGGTTACACAGCCTGTTTATAGAGACAGGACCAGTTCACAGACGGTTCATAGAGGCAGGACCAATTACACTGATTGTTTATAGAGACAGGTCCAGTCACACAGACTCTTTATAGAGACAGGACCGGTTACACAGCCTGTTTATAGAGACAGGACCAGTTACACAGATTGTTTATTGAGACAGGACCAGTTACACAGACGGTTTATAGAGACATGACCCATCACACAGGCTGTTTATAGAGACAGGACCAGTTACACAGGCTGTTTATAGAGACAGGACCAGTTACACAGACTGTTTATAGAGACAGGACCAGTCACACAGACTGTTTATAGAGACAGGACCCGTCACACTGACTGTTTATAGAGACAGGACCAGTTACACAGGCTGTTTATAGAGACATGACCCATCACACAGGCTGTTTATAGAGACAGGACCAGTTACACAGGCTGTTTATAGAGACAGGACCAGTTACACATACTGTTTATAGAGACAGGACCAGTCACCCAGACTGTTTATAGAGACAGGACCCGTCACACAGACTGTGTACAGAGGCAGGACCAGTTAAACAGACTGTTTATAGAGACATGACCCATCACACAGACTGTTTATAGAGACAGGACCCGTCACACAGGCTGTGTATAGAGACAGGACCAGTTACACAGACTGTTTATAGAGACATGACCCATCATACAGACTGTTTATAGAGACAGGACCCGTCACACAGGCTGTGTATAGAGACAGGACCAGTTACACAGGCTGTGTATAGAGACAGGACCCGTCACACAGACTGTTTATAGAGACAGGACCCATCACACATGCTGTTTATAGAGACAGGACCCGTTACACAGTCTGTTTATAGAGGCAGGACCAGTTACACAGACTGTTTATATGGACTTGAGCCATCACACAGGCTGTTTATAGTGACAGGACCCGTTACACAGACTGTTTATAGAGGCAGGACCAGTTACACAGAGAGTTTATAGAGAAAGGACCCGTCACACAGACGGTTTATAGCGACAGGACCAGTTATGCAGGCTGTTTATAGAGACAGGACCAGTTACAGAGACTATTTATAGAGACAGGACCCATCACACAGGCTGTTTATAAAGACAGGACCAGTTAAACAGTCTGTTTATAGAGACATGACCAGATGCACAGGCTGTTTATAGATACAGGACAAGTAACACAGGCTGTTTATAGAGACATGACCAGTTACACAGATTTTTTATTGAGACAGGACCAGTTACACAGACTGTTTATAGAGACTGGACAAGTTACACAGACTGTTTATAGAGACTGGACCAGTTACACAGACTGTTTAAAGAGACAGGATCCGTTACACAGACTGTGTATCGAGAAAGTCCTGTTACACAGAATGTTTATAGAGACAGGCCCAGTTACACAGACTGTTTGTAGAGACAGGACCCGTCACACAGGCTGTTTCTAGGGACAGAACCCGTCACACAGACTGTTTACAGAGACAGGGCCCGTCCCACAGACTGTTTATAGAGACAGGACCAGTTACACAGGCTGTTTATCGAGACAGGACCCGTCACACAGACTGTGTATAGAGAAAGTCCAGTTACACAGACTGTGTATAGTGACAGGACCAGTTAAACAGACTGTTTAGAGAGACAGGAGCATTTACACAGACTGTTTATAGAGACAGGACCCGTCACACAGACTGTTTATAGAGACAGGACCAGTTACACAGACTGTTTATAGAGAAAGGACCAGTTACACAGTCTTTTTATAGAGACAGGACCAGTAACACAGACTGGTTATAGAGACAGGAACCGTCACGCAGGCTGTGTATAGAGGCAGGACCAGTTAAACAGACTGTTTATAGAGACATGACCCATCACACAGACTGTTTATAGAGACAGGACCCGTCACACAGGCTGTGTATAGAGACAGGACCAGTTACACAGACTGTTTATAGAGACATGACCCATCACACAGACTGTTTATAGAGACAGGACCCGTCACACAGGCTGTGTATAGAGACAGGACCAGTTACACAGGCTGTGTATAGAGACAGGACCCGTCACACAACTGTTTATGGAGACAGGACCCGTCACACAAGCTTTTTATAGAGACAGGACCCGTCACACAGGCTGTGTATAGAGGCAGGACCAGTTAAACAGACTGTTTATAGAGACATGACCCATCACACAGACTGTTTATAGGGACAGGACCCGTCACACAGGCTGTCTATAGAGACCGGACCATTTACACTGACTGTTTATAGAGACATGACCCATCACACAGACTGTTTATAGAGACAGGACCCGTCACACAGGATGTGTATAGAGACAGGACCAGTTACACAGACTGTTTATAGAGAAAGGACCAGTTACACAGACTGTTTATAGAGACATGACCCATCACACAGACTGTTTATAGAGAGAGGACCCGTCACACAGGCTGTGTATAGAGACAGGACCAGTCACACAGACTGTTTATAGAGACAGGACCCGTCACACAGGCTGAGTATAGAGACAGGACCAGTTACACAGACTGTTTATAGAGACATGACCCATCACACAGACTGTTTATAGAGACAGGACCCGTCACACAGGCTGTGTATAGAGACAGGACCAGTTACACAGACTGTTTATAGAGAAAGGACCAGTTACACAGTCTTTTTATAGAGACAGGACCAGTAACACAGAATGGTTATAGAGACAGGACCCGTCACACAGACTGTGAATAGAGAAAGTCCAGTTACACAGACTGTATATAGAGACAGGATCAGTTACGCAGACTGTTTATAGAGACAGGACCCGTCACACAGACTGTTTATACAGACAGGACCAGTTACACAGACTGGTTATAGAGACAGGACCAGTACACTGGCTGTTTATAGAGACCGGACCCGTCACACAGACTGTTTATACAGACAGGACCAGTTAAACAGACTGTATATAGAGACAGGACCCATCACACAGTCTGTTTATAGAGACAGGACCAGTTACACAGACTGTTTATATGGACTTGAGCCATCACACACGCTGTTTATATAGACAGGACCCGTCACACAGGCTGTTTATAGAGACAGGACCCGTTACACAGGCTGTTTATAGAGGCAGGACCAGTTACACAGACTTTTTATAGAGACAGGACCAGTCACACAGACAGTTTATAGAGACAGGACCCGTCACACAGACGGTTTATAGAGACAGGACCAGATATGCAGGCTGTTTATAGAGATAGGACCAGTTACACAGACTGTTTATATGGACTTGACCCATCACACAGGCAGTATATAGAGACAGGATTCGTTACACAGACTGTTTTCGAGTCAGGACCAGTTACACAGGCTGTTTATAGAGACATGTCCAGTTACACAGACTGTTTATAGAGACAGGACCAGTCACACAGGCTGTTTATAGAGACAGGACCAGTAACACAAACTGTTTATAGTGACAGGAGCCGTCACACAGACTGTTTATAGAGACATGACCAGTTACACCAACTGTTTATAGAGACAGGACCAGTTACACAGGCTGTGTATAGATAAATTCCAGATACACAGACTGTTTATAGAGACAGGTCCAGTTGCATTGACTGTTTATAGAGACATGACCCGTTCACAGACGGTTCATAGAGGCAGGACCAATTACACTGACTGTTTATAGAGACAGATCCAGTCACACAGACTGTTTATAGAGACAGGACCGGTTACACAGCCTGTTTATAGAGACAGGACCAGTTCACAGACGGTTCATAGAGGCAGGACCAATTACACTGATTGTTTATAGAGACAGGTCCAGTCACACAGACTGTTTATAGAGACAGGACCGGTTACACAGCCTGTTTATAGAGACAGGACCAGTTACACAGATTGTTTATTGAGACAGGACCAGTTACACAGACGGTTTATAGAGACATGACCCATCACACAGGCTGTTTATAGAGACAGGACCAGTTACACAGGCTGTTTATAGAGACAGGACCAGTTACACAGACTGTTTATAGAGACAGGACCAGTCACACAGACTGTTTATAGAGACAGGACACGTCACACAGACTGTTTATAGAGACAGGACCAGTTACACAGGCTGTTTATAGAGACAGGACCCATCACACAGACTGTTTATAGAGACAGGACCAGTTACACAGACTGTTTATAGAGACAGGGCCAGTTACACAGATTGTTTATTGAGACAGGACCAGTTACACAGACTGTTTATAGATACAGGACACATCACACAGGCTGTTTATAGAGACAGGACCCGTTACACAGACTGTTTATAGAGGCAGGACCAGTTACACAGACTGTTTATATGGACTTGAGCCATCACACAGGCTGTTTATAGTGAGAGGACCCGTTACACAGACTGTTTATAGAGGCAGGACCAGTTACACAGACTGTTTATAGAGACAGGACCAGTCACACAGACAGTTTATAGAGGCAGGACCAGTTACAGAGACTATTTATAGAGACAGGACCCATCACACAGGCTGTTTATAAAGACAGGACCAGTTAAACAGTCTGTTTATAGAGACATGACCAGTTACACAGGCTGTTTATAGAGACAGGACAAGTAACACAGGCTGTTTATAGAGACATGACCAGTTACACAGATTTTTTATTGAGACAGGACCAGTTACACAGACTGTTTATAGAGAAAGGACCAGTTACACAGACGGTTTATAGAGGCAGGATCAGTTACACAGACTGTTTATAGAGACCGGACCAGTCACACAGACTGTTTATAGAGACAGGACCAGTTACACAATCTGTTTATAGAGACAGGACGAGTTGCACAGACTGTTTATAGAGACAGGACCCGTCAGACAGACTGTTTATAGAGACAGGAACAGTTACACAGATTGTTGATAGAGACAGGACCCGTTACACAGTCTGTTTATAGAGGCAGGGCCAGTTACACACACTGTTTATATGGACTTGAGCCATCACACAGGCTGTTTATAGTGACAGGACCCGTTACACAGACTGTTTATAGAGGCAGGACCAGTCACACAGACAGTTTATAGAGAAAGGACCCGTCACACAGACGGTTTATAGAGACAGGACCAGTTATGCAGGCTGTTTATAGAGACAGGACCAGTTACAGAGACTATTTATAGAGACAGGACCCATCACACAGGCTGTTTATAAAGACAGGACCAGTTAAACAGTCTGTTTATAGAGACATGACCAGATACACAGGCTGTTTATAGATACAGGACAAGTAACACAGGCTGTTTATAGAGACATGACCAGTTACACAGATTTTTTATTGAGACAGGACCAGTTACACAGACTGTTTATAGAGACTGGACCAGTTACACAGACTGTTTATAGAGACTGGACCAGTTACACAGACTGTGTTAAGAGACAGGATCCGTTACACAGACTGTTTATAGAGACAGGACCAGTTACACAGAGTGTTTATAGAGACAGGACCAGTTACACAGACGGTTTATAGAGGCAGGACCAGTTACACAGACTGTTTATAGAGACCGGACCAGTCACACAGACTGTTTATAGAGACAGGACCAGTTACACAATCTGTTTAAAGAGACAGGACGAGTTGCACAGACTGTTTATAGAGACAGGACCCGTCAGACAGACTGTTTATAGAGACAGGAACAGTTACACAGATTGTTGATAGAGACAGGACCAGTTACACAGACTGTTTATAGAGACAGGACCAGTTACACAGACTGTTTATAGAGAAAGGACCAGTTACACAGTCTTTTTTAGAGACAGGACCAGTAACACAGACTGGTTATAGAGACAGGACCCGTCACACAGACTGTGTATCGAGAAAGTCCTGTTACACAGAATGTTTATAGAGACAGGCCCAGTTACACACACTGTTTGTAGAGACAGGACCCGTCACACAGGCTGTTTCTAGGGACAGAACCCGTCACACAGACTGTTTACAGAGACAGGGCCCGTCCCACAGACTGTTTATAGAGACAGGACCAGTTACACAGGCTGTTTATCGAGACAGGACCCGTCACACAGACTGTGTATAGAGAAAGTCCAGTTACACAGACTGTGTATAGTGACAGGACCAGTTACACAGACTGTTTATAGAGACAGGAGCATTTACACAGACTGTTTATAGAGACAGGACCCGTCACACAGACTGTTTATAGAGACAGGACCAGTTACACAGACTGTTTATAGTGAAAGGACCAGTTACACAGTCTTTTTATAGAGACAGGACCAGTAACACAGACTGGTTATAGAGACAGGAACCGTCACGCAGGCTGTTTATAAAGACAGGACCCGTCACACAGGCTGTGTATAGAGGCAGGACCAGTTAAACAGACTGTTATAGAGACATGACCCATCACACAGTCTGTTTATAGAGACAGGACCCGTCACACAGGCTGTGTATAGAGACAGGACCAGTTACACAGACTGTTTATAGAGACATGACCCATCATACAGACTGTTTATAGAGACAGGACCCGTCACACAGGCTGTGTATAGAGACAGGACCAGTTACACAGGCTGTGTATAGAGACAGGACCCGTCACACAGACTGTTTATAGAGACAGGACCCATCACACAGGCTGTTTATAGAGACAGGACCCGTTACACAGTCTGTTTATAGAGGCAGGACCAGTTACACAGACTGTTTATATGGACTTGAGCCATCACACAGGCTGTTTATAGTGACAGGACCCGTTACACAGACTGTTTATAGAGGCAGGACCAGTTACACAGACTGTTTATAGAGACAGGACCAGTCACACAGACAGTTTATAGAGAAAGGACCCGTCACACAGACGGTTTATAGAGCCAGGACCAGTTATGCAGGCTGTTTATAGAGACAGGACCAGTTACAGAGACTATTTATAGAGACAGGACCCATCACACAGGCTGTTTATAAAGACAGGACCAGTTAAACAGTCTGTTTATAGAGACATGACCAGATACACAGGCTGTTTATAGATACAGGACAAGTAACACAGGCTGCTTATAGAGACATGAACAGTTACACAGATTTTTTATTGAGACAGGACCAGTTACACAGACTGTTTATAGAGACTGGACCACTTGCACAGACTGTTTATAGAGAATGGACCAGTTACACAGACTGTTTAAAGAGACAGGATCCGTCACACAGACTGTTTATAGAGACAGGACCAGTTACACAGACTGTTTATAGAGAAAGGACCAGTTACACAGTCTTTTTTAGAGACAGGACCAGTAACACAGACTGGTTATAGAGACAGGACCCGTCACACAGACTGTGTATCGAGAAAGTCCTGTTACACAGAATGTTTATAGAGACAGGCCCAGTTACATAGACTGTTTGTAGAGACAGGACCCGTCACACAGGCTGTTTCTAGGGACAGAACCCGTCACACAGACTGTTTACAGAGACAGGGCCCGTCCCACAGACTGTTTATAGAGACAGGACCAGTTACACAGGCTGTTTATCGAGACAGGACCCGTCACACTGTCTGTGTATAGAGAAAGTCCAGTTACACAGACTGTGTATAGTGACAGGACCAGTTACACAGACTGTTTAGAGAGACAGGAGCATTTACACAGACTGTTTATAGAGACAGGACCCGTCACACAGACTGTTTATAGAGACAGGACCAGTTACACAGACTGTTTATAGAGAAAGGACCAGTTACACAGTCTTTTTATAGAGACAGGACCAGTAACACAGACTGGTTATAGAGACAGGAACCGTCACGCAGGCTGTTTATAAAGACAGGACCCGTCACACAGGCTGTGTATAGAGGCAGGACCAGTTAAACAGACTGTTTATAGAGACATGACCCATCACACAGACTGTTTATATTGACAGGACCCGTCACACAGGCTGTGTATAGAGACAGGACCAGTTACACAGACTGTTTATAGAGACATGACCCATCACACAGACTGTTTATAGAGAAAGGACCCGTCACACAGGCTGTGTATAGAGACAGGACCAGTTACACAGGCTGTGTATAGAAACAGGACCCGTCACACAACTGTTTATGGAGACAGGACCCGTCACACAAGCTGTTTATAGAGACAGGACCCGTCACACAGGCTGTGTATAGAGGCAGGACCAGTTAAACAGACTGTTTATAGAGACATGACCCATCACACAGACTGTTTATAGGGACAGGACCCGTCACACAGGCTGTCTATAGAGACAGGACCATTTACACTGACTGTTTATAGAGACATGACCCATCACACAGACTGTTTATAGAGACAGGACCCGTCACACAGGATGTGTATAGAGACAGGACCAGTTACACAGACTGTTTATAGAGAAAGGACCAGTTTCACAGACTGTTTATAGAGACATGACCCATCACACAGACTGTTTATAGAGACAGGACCCGTCACACAGGCTGTGTATAGAGACAGGACCAGTCACACAGACTGTTTATAGAGACAGGACCCGTCACACAGGCTGAGTATAGAGACAGGACCAGTTACACAGACTGTTTATAGAGACATGACCCATCACACAGACTGTTTATAGAGACAGGACCCGTCACACAGGCTGTGTATAGAGACAGGACCAGTTACACAGACTGTTTATAGAGAAAGGACCAGTTACACAGTCTTTTTATAGAGACAGGACCAGTAACACAGAATGGTTATAGAGACAGAACCCGTCACACAGACTGTGAATAGAGAAAGTCCAGTTACACAGACTGTATATAGAGACAGGATCAGTTACGCAGACTGTTTATACAGACAGGACCAGTTACACAGACTGGTTATAGAGACAGGACCAGTGCACTGGCTGTTTATAGAGACAGGACCCGTCACACAGACTGTTTATACAGACAGGACCAGTTAAACAGACTGTTTATAGAGACAGGACCCATCACACAGTCTGTTTATAGAGACAGGACCAGTTACACAGACTGTTTATATGGACTTGACCCATCACACAGACTGTATATAGAGACAGGACCCGTTACACAGGCTGTTTATAGAGACAGGACCAGATTCACAGACTGTTTATAGAGGCAGGACCAGTTACACAGACTTTTTATAGAGACAGGACCAGTCACACAGACAGTTTATAGAGACAGGACCCGTCACACAGACGGTTTATAGAGACAGGACCAGATATGCAGGCTGTTTATAGAGACAGGACCAGTTACACAGACTGTTTATAGAGACAGGACCAGTTACACAGACTGTTTATATGGACTTGACCCATCACACAGGCAGTATATAGAGACAGGATTCGTTACACAGACTGTTTTCGAGTCAGGACCAGTTACACAGGCTGTTTATAGAGACAGGACCAGTAACACAAACTGTTTATAGTGAAAGGAGCCGTCACACAGACTGTTTATAGAGACAGGACCAGTTACACCAACTGTTTATAGAGACAGGACCAGTCACACAGGCTGTGTATAGATAAATTCCAGATACACAGACTGTTTATAGAGACAGGTCCAGTTGCATTGACTGTTTATAGAGACATGACTCGTTCACAGACGGTTCATAGAGGCAGGACCAATTACACTGACTGTTTATAGAGACAGATCCAGTCACACAGACTGTTTATAGAGACAGGACCGGTTACACAGCCTGTTTATAGAGACAGGACCAGTTCACAGACGGTTCATAGAGGCAGGACCAATTACACTGATTGTTTATAGAGACAGGTCCAGTCACACAGACTGTTTATAGAGACAGGACCGGTTACACAGCCTGTTTATAGAGACAGGACCAGTTACACAGATTGTTTATTGAGACAGGACCAGTTACACAGACGGTTTATAGAGACATGACCCATCACACAGGCTGTTTATAGAGACAGGACCAGTTACACAGGCTGTTTATAGAGACAGGACCAGTTACACAGACTGTTTATAGAGACAGGACCAGTCACACAGACTGTTTATAGAGACAGGACCCGTCACAATGACTGTTTATAGAGACAGGACCAGTTACACAGGCTGTTTATAGAGACATGACCCATCACACAGGCTGTTTATAGAGACAGGACCAGTTACACAGGCTGTTTATAGAGACAGGACCAGTTACACAGACTGTTTATAGAGACAGGACCAGTCACACAGACTGTTTATAGAGACAGGACCCGTCACACAGACTGTGTATAGAGGCAGGACCAGTTAAACAGACTGTTTATAGAGACATGACCCATCACACAGACTGTTTATAGAGACAGGACCCGTCACACAGGCTGTGTATAGAGACAGGACCAGTTACACAGACTGTTTATAGAGACATGACCCATCATACAGACTGTTTATAGAGACAGGACCCGTCACACAGGCTGTGTATAGAGACAGGACCAGTTACACAGGCTGTGTATAGAGACAGGACCCGTCACACAGACTGTTTATAGAGACAGGACCCATCACACAGGCTGTTTATAGAGACAGGACCCGTTACACAGTCTGTTTATAGAGGCAGGACCAGTTACACAGACTGTTTATATGGACTTGAGCCATCACACAGGCTGTTTATAGTGACAGGACCCGTTACACAGACTGTTTATAGAGGCAGGACCAGTTACACAGACTGTTTATAGAGACAGGACCAGTCACACAGACAGTTTATAGAGAAAGGACCCGTCACACAGACGGTTTATAGCGACAGGACCAGTTATGCAGGCTGTTTATAGAGACAGGACCAGTTACAGAGACTATTTATAGAGACAGGACCCATCACACAGGCTGTTTATAAAGACAGGACAAGTTAAACAGTCTGTTTATAGAGACATGACCAGATGCACAGGCTGTTTATAGATACAGGACAAGTAACACAGGCTGTTTATAGAGACATGACCAGTTACACAGATTTTTTATTGGGACAGGACTAGTTACACAGACTGTTTATAGAGACTGGACAAGTTACACAGACTGTTTATAGAGACTGGACCAGTTACACAGACTGTTTAAAGAGACAGGATCCGTTACACAGACTGTTTATAGAGACAGGACCAGTTACACAGAGTGTTTATAGAGACAGGACCAGTTACACAGACGGTTTGTAGAGGCAGGACCAGTTACACAGACTGTTTATAGAGACCGGACCAGTCACACAGACTGTTTATAGAGACAGGACCAGTTACACAATCTGTTTATAGAGACAGGACGAGTTGCACAGACTGTTTATAGAGACAGGACCCGTCAGACAGACTGTTTATAGAGACAGGAACAGTTACACAGATTGGTGATAGAGACAGGACCAGTTACACAGACTGTTTATAGAGACAGGACCAGTTACACAGACTGTTTATAGAGAAAGGACCAGTTACACAGTCTTTTTTAGAGACAGGACCAGTAACACAGACTGGTTATAGAGACAGGACCCGTCACACAGACTGTGTATCGAGAAAGTCCTGTTACACAGAATGTTTATAGAGACAGGCCCAGTTACACAGACTGTTTGTAGAGACAGGACCCGTCACACAGGCTGTTTCTAGGGACAGAACCCGTCACACAGACTGTTTACAGAGACAGGGCCCGTCCCACAGACTGTTTATAGAGACAGGACCAGTTACACAGGCTGTTTATCGAGACAGGACCCGTCACACAGACTGTGTATAGAGAAAGTCCAGTTACACAGACTGTTTATAGAGAAAGGACCAGTTACACAGTCTTTTTATAGAGACAGGACCAGTAACACAGACTGGTTATAGAGACAGGAACCGTCACGCAGGCTGTGTATAGAGGCAGGACCAGTTAAACAGACTGTTTATAGAGACATGACCCATCACACAGACTGTTTATAGAGACAGGACACGTCACACAGGCTGTGTATAGAGACAGGACCAGTTACACAGACTGTTTATAGAGACATGACCCATCACACAGACTGTTTATAGAGACAGGACCCGTCACACAGGCTGTGTATAGAGACCGGACCAGTTACACAGGCTGTGTATAGAGACAGGACCCGTCACACAACTGTTTGTGGAGACAGGACCCGTCACACAAGCTGTTTATAGAGACAGGACCCGTCACACAGGCTGTGTATAGAGGCAGGACCAGTTAAACAGACTGTTAATAGAGACATGACCCATCACACAGACTGTTTATAGGGACAGGACCCGTCACACAGGCTGTCTATAGAGACCGGACCATTTACACTGACTGTTTATAGAGACATGACCCATCACACAGACTGTTTATAGAGACAGGACCCGTCACACAGGATGTGTATAGAGACAGGACCAGTTACACAGACTGTTTATAGAGAAAGGACCAGTTACACAGACTGTTTATAGAGACATGACCCATCACACAGACTGTTTATAGAGACAGGACCCGTCACACAGGCTGTGTATAGAGACAGGACCAGTCACACAGACTGTTTATAGAGACAGGACCCGTCACACAGGCTGAGTATAGAGACAGGACCAGTTACACAGACTGTTTATAGAGACATGACCCATCACACAGACTGTTTATAGAGACAGGACCCGTCACACAGGCTGTGTATAGAGACAGGACCAGTTACACAGACTGTTTATAGAGAAAGGACCAGTTACACAGTCTTTTAATAGAGACAGGACCAGTAACACAGAATGGTTATAGAGACAGGACCCCTCACACAGACTGTGAATAGAGAAAGTCCAGTTACACAGACTGTATATAGAGACAGGATCAGTTACGCAGACTGTTTATAGAGACAGGACCCGTCACACAGACTGTTTATACAGACAGGACCAGTTACACAGACTGGTTATAGAGACAGGACCAGTACACTGGCTGTTTATAGAGACAGGACCCGTCACACAGACTGTTTATACAGACAGGACCAGTTAAACAGACTGTTTATAGAGACAGGACCCATCACACAGTCTGTTTATAGAGACAGGACCAGTTACACAGACTGTTTATATGGACTTGAGCCATCACACACGCTGTTTATATAGACAGGACCCGTCACACAGGCTGTTTATAGAGACAGGACCCGTTACACAGGCTGTTTATAGAGGCAGGACCAGTTACACAGACTTTTTATAGAGACAGGACCAGTCACACAGACAGTTTATAGAGACAGGACCCGTCACACAGACGGTTTATAGAGACAGGACCAGATATGCAGGCTGTTTATAGAGACAGGACCAGTTACACAGACTGTTTATATGGACTTGACCCATCACACAGGCAGTATATAGAGACAGGATTCGTTACACAGACTGTTTTCGAGTCAGGACCAGTTACACAGGCTGTTTATAGAGACATGACCAGTTACACAGACTGTTTATAGAGACAGGACCAGTCACACAGGCTGTTTATAGAGACAGGACCAGTAACACAAACTGTTTATAGTGACAGGAGCCGTCACACAGACTGTTTATAGAGACATGACCAGTTACACCAACTGTTTATAGAGACAGGACCAGATACACAGGCTGTGTATAGATAAATTCCAGATACACAGACTGTTTATAGAGACAGGTCCAGTTGCATTGACTGTTTATAGAGACATGACCCGTTCACAGACGGTTCATAGAGGCAGGACCAATTACACTGACTGTTTATAGAGACAGATCCAGTCACACAGACTGTTTATAGAGACAGGACCGGTTACACAGCCTGTTTATAGAGACAGGACCAGTTCACAGACGGTTCATAGAGGCAGGACCAATTACACTGATTGTTTATAGAGACAGGTCCAGTCACACAGACTGTTTATAGAGACAGGACCGGTTACACAGCCTGTTTATAGAGACAGGACCAGTTACACAGATTGTTTATTGAGACAGGACCAGTTACACAGACGGTTTATAGAGACATGACCCATCACACAGGCTGTTTATAGAGACAGGACCAGTTACACAGGCTGTTTATAGAGACAGGACCAGTTACACAGACTGTTTATAGAGACAGGACCAGTCACACAGACTGTTTATAGAGACAGGACACGTCACACAGACTGTTTATAGAGACAGGACCAGTTACACAGGCTGTTTATAGAGACAGGAACCATCACACAGACTGTTTATAGAGACAGGACCAGTTACACAGACTGTTTATAGAGACAGGGCCAGTTACACAGATTGTTTATTGAGACAGGACCAGTTACACAGACTGTTTATAGAGACAGGACACATCACACAGGCTGTTTATAGAGACAGGACCCGTTACACAGACTGTTTATAGAGGCAGGACCAGTTACACAGACTGTTTATATGGACTTGAGCCATCACACAGGCTGTTTATAGTGAGAGGACCCGTTACACAGACTGTTTATAGAGGCAGGACCAGTTACACAGACTGTTTATAGAGACAGGACCAGTCACACAGACAGTTTATAGAGAAAGGACCCGTCACACAGACGGTTTATAGCGACAGGACCAGTTATGCAGGCTGTTTATAGAGACAGGACCAGTTACAGAGACTACTTATAGAGACAGGACCCATCACACAGGCTGTTTATAGAGACAGGACCCGTCACACAGGCTGTGTATAGAGGCAGGACCAGTTAAACAGACTGTTAATAGAGACATGACCCATCACACAGACTGTTTATAGGGACAGGACCCGTCACACAGGCTGTCTATAGAGACCGGACCATTTACACTGACTGTTTATAGAGACATGACCCATCACACAGACTGTTTATAGAGACAGGACCCGTCACACAGGATGTGTATAGAGACAGGACCAGTTACACAGACTGTTTATAGAGAAAGGACCAGTTACACAGACTGTTTATAGAGACATGACCCATCACACAGACTGTTTATAGAGACAGGACCCGTCACACAGGCTGTGTATAGAGACAGGACCAGTCACACAGACTGTTTATAGAGACAGGACCCGTCACACAGGCTGAGTATAGAGACAGGACCAGTTACACAGACTGTTTTTAGAGACATGACCCATCACACAGACTGTTTATAGAGACAGGACCCGTCACACAGGCTGTGTATAGAGACAGGACCAGTTACACAGACTGTTTATAGAGAAAGGACCAGTTACACAGTCTTTTTATAGAGACAGGACCAGTAACACAGAATGGTTATAGAGACAGGACCCGTCACACAGACTGTGAATAGAGAAAGTCCAGTTACACAGACTGTATATAGAGACAGGATCAGTTACGCAGACTGTTTATAGAGACAGGACCCGTCACACAGACTGTTTATTCAGACAGGACCAGTTACACAGACTGGTTATAGAGACAGGACCAGTACACTGGCTGTTTATAGAGACAGGACCCGTCACACAGACTGTTTATACAGACAGGACCAGTTAAACAGACTGTTTATAGAGACAGGACCCATCACACAGTCTGTTTATAGAGACAGGACCAGTTACACAGACTGTTTATATGGACTTGAGCCATCACACACGCTGTTTATATAGACAGGACCCGTCACACAGGCTGTTTATAGAGACAGGACCCGTTACACAGGCTGTTTATAGAGGCAGGACCAGTTACACAGACTTTTTATAGAGACAGGACCAGTCACACAGACAGTTTATAGAGACAGGACCCGTCACACAGACGGTTTATAGAGACAGGACCAGATATGCAGGCTGTTTTTGAGACAGGACCAGTTACACAGACTGTTTATATGGACTTGACCCATCACACAGGCAGTATATAGAGACAGGATTCGTTACACAGACTGTTTTCGAGTCAGGACCAGTTACACAGGCTGTTTATAGAGACATGACCAGTTACACAGACTGTTTATAGAGACAGGACCAGTCACACAGGCTGTTTATAGAGACAGGACCAGTAACACAAACTGTTTATAGTGACAGGAGCCGTCACACAGACTGTTTATAGAGACATGACCAGTTACACCAACTGTTTATAGAGACAGGACCAGTTACACAGGCTGTGTATAGATAAATTCCAGATACACAGACTGTTTATAGAGACAGGTCCAGTTGCATTGACTGTTTATAGAGACATGACCCGTTCACAGACGGTTCGTAGAGGCAGGACCAATTACACTGACTGTTTATAGAGACAGATCCAGTCACACAGACTGTTTATAGAGACAGGACCGGTTACACAGCCTGTTTATAGAGACAGGACCAGTTCACAGACGGTTCATAGAGGCAGGACCAATTACACTGATTGTTTATAGAGACAGGTCCAGTCACACAGACTGTTTATAGAGACAGGACCGGTTACACAGCCTGTTTATAGAGACAGGACCAGTTACACAGATTGTTTATTGAGACAGGACCAGTTACACAGACGGTTTATAGAGACATGACCCATCACACAGGCTGTTTATAGAGACAGGACCAGTTACACAGGCTGTTTATAGAGACAGGACCAGTTACACAGACTGTTTATAGAGACAGGACCAGTCACACAGACTGTTTATAGAGACAGGACACGTCACACAGACTGTTTATAGAGACAGGACCAGTTACACAGGCTGTTTATAGAGACAGGACCCATCACACAGACTGTTTATAGAGACAGGACCAGTTACACAGACTGTTTATAGAGACAGGGCCAGTTACACAGATTGTTTATTGAGACAGGACCAGTTACACAGACTGTTTATAGAGACAGGACACATCACACAGGCTGTTTATAGAGACAGGACCCGTTACACAGACTGTTTATAGAGGCAGGACCAGTTACACAGACTGTTTATATGGACTTGAGCCATCACACAGGCTGTTTATAGTGAGAGGACCCGTTACACAGACTGTTTATAGAGGCAGGAACAGTTACACAGACTGTTTATAGAGACAGGACCAGTCACACAGACAGTTTATAGAGGCAGGACCAGTTACAGAGACTATTTATAGAGACAGGACCCATCACACAGGCTGTTTATAAAGACAGGACCAGTTAAACAGTCTGTTTATAGAGACATGACCAGTTACACAGGCTGTTTATAGAGACAGGACAAGTAACACAGGCTGTTTATAGAGACATGACCCGTTACACAGATTTTTTATTGAGACAGGACCAGTTACACAGACTGTTTATAGAGACAGGACCAGTTACACAGACGGTTTATAGAGGCTGGATCAGTTACACAGACTGTTTATAGAGACCGGACCAGTCACACAGACTGTTTATAGAGACAGGACCAGTTACACAATCTGTTTATAGAGACAGGACGAGTTGCACAGACTGTTTATAGAGACAGGACCCGTCAGACAGACTGTTTATAGAGACAGGAACAGTTACACAGATTGTTGATAGAGACAGGACCAGTTACACAGACTGTTTATAGAGACACGACCAGTTACACAGACTGTTTATAGAGAAAGGACCAGTTACACAGTTTTTTTATAGATACAGGACCAGTAACACAGACTGGTTATAGAGACAGGACCCGTCACACATACTGTGTATCGAGAATGTCCTGTTACACAGAATGTTTATAGAGACAGGCCCAGTTACACAGACTGTTTGTAGAGACAGGACCCGTCACACAGGCTGTTTCTAGGGACAGAACCCGTCACACAGACTGTTTACAGAGACAGGGCCTGTCCCACAGACTGTTTATAGAGACAGGACCAGTTACACAGGCTGTTTATCGAGACAGGACCCGTCACACAGACTGTGTATAGAGAAAGTCCAGTTACACAGACTGTGTATAGTGACAGGACCAGTTACACAGACTGTTTATAGAGACAGGAGCATTTAGACAGACTGTTTATAGAGACAGGACCCGTCAGACAGACTGTTTATAGAGACAGGACCAGTTACACAGACTGTTTATAGTGAAAGGACCAGTTACACAGTCTTTTTACAGAGACAGGACCAGTAACACAGACTGGTTATAGAGACAGGAACCGTCACGCAGGCTGTTTATAAAGACAGGACCCGTCACACAGGCTGTGTATAGAGACAGGACCAGTTACACAGACTGTTTATAGAGACATGACCCATCATACAGACTGTTTATAGAGACAGGACCCGTCACACAGGCTGTGTATAGAGACAGGACCAGTTACACAGGCTGTGTATAGAGACAGGACCCGTCACACAGACTGTATATAGAGACAGGACCCATCACACAGGCTGTTTATAGAGACAGGACCCGTTACACAGTCTGTTTATCGAGGCAGGACCAGTTACACAGACTGTTTATATGGACTTGAGCCATCACACAGACTGTTTATAGTGACAGGACCCGTTACACAGACTGTTTATAGAGGCAGGACCAGTTACACAGACTGTTTATAGAGACAGGACCAGTCACACAGACAGTTTATAGAGAAAGGACCCGTCACACAGACGGTTTATAGAGACAGGACCAGTTATGCAGGCTGTTTATAGAGACAGGACCAGTTACAGAGACTATTTATAGAGACAGGACCCATCACACAGGCTGTTTATAAAGACAGGACCAGTTAAACAGTCTGTTTATAGAGACATGACCAGATACACAGGCTGTTTATAGATACAGGACAAGTAACACAGGCTGCTTATAGAGACATGAACAGTTACACAGATTTTTTATTGAGACAGGACCAGTTACACAGACTGTTTATAGAGACTGGACCACTTGCACAGACTGTTTATAGAGAATGGACCAGTTACACAGACTGTTTAAAGAGACAGGATCCGTCACACAGACTGTTTATAGAGACAGGACCAGTTACACAGAGTGTTTATAGAGACAGGACCCGTCAGACAGACTGTTTATAGAGACAGGAACAGTTACACAGTTTGTTGATAGAGACAGGACCAGTTACACAGACTGTTTATAGAGACAGGACCAGTTACACAGACTGTTTATAGAGAAAGGACCAGTTACCCAGTCTTTTTTAGAGACAGGACCAGTAACACAGACTGGTTATAGAGACAGGACCCGTCACACAGATTGTGTATCGAGAAAGTCCTGTTACACAGAATGTTTATAGAGACAGGCCCAGTTACACAGACTGTTTGTAGAGACAGGACCCGTCACACAGGCTGTTTCTAGGGACAGAACCCGTCACACAGACTGTTTACAGAGACAGGGCCCGTCCCACAGACTGTTTATAGAGACAGGACCAGTTACACAGGCTGTTTATCGAGACAGGACCCGTCACACAGTCTGTGTATAGAGAAAGTCCAGTTACACAGACTGTGTATAGTGACAGGACCAGTTACACAGACTGTTTAGAGAGACAGGAGCATTTACACAGACTGTTTATAGAGACAGGACCCGTCACACAGACTGTTTATAGAGACAGGACCAGTTACACAGACTGTTTATAGAGAAAGGACGAGTTACACAGTCTTTTTATAGAGACAGGACCAGTAACACAGACTGGTTATAGAGACAGGAACCGTCACGCAGGCTGTTTATAAAGACAGGACCCGTCACACAGGCTGTGTATAGAGGCAGGACCAGTTAAACAGACTGTTTATAGAGACATGACCCATCACACAGACTGTTTATAGAGACAGGACCCGTCACACAGGCTGTGTATAGAGACAGGACCAGTTACACAGACTGTTTATAGAGACATGACCCATCACACAGACTGTTTATAGAGACAGGACCCGTCACACAGGCTGTGTATAGAGACAGGACCAGTTACACAGGCTGTGTATAGAAACAGGACCCTTCACACAACTGTTTATTGAGACAGGACCCGTCACACAAGCTGTTTATAGAGACAGGATCCGTCACACAGGCTGTGTATAGAGGCAGGACCAGTTAAACAGACTGTTTATAGAGACATGACCCATCACACAGACTGTTTATAGGGACAGGACCCGTCACACAGGCTGTCTATAGAGACAGGACCATTTACACTGACTGTTTATAGAGACATGACCCATCACACAGACTGTTTATAGAGACAGGACCCGTCACACAGGATGTGTATAGAGACAGGACCAGTTACACAGACTGTTTATAGAGAAAGGACCAGTTACACAGACTGTTTATAGAGACAGGACCCGTCACACAGGCTGTGTATAGAGACAGGACCAGTCACACAGACTGTTTATAGAGACAGGACCCGTCACACAGGCTGAGTATAGAGACAGGACCAGTTACACAGACTGTTTATAGAGACATGACCCATCACACAGACTGTTTATAGAGACAGGACCCGTCACACAGGCTGTGTATAGAGACAGGACCAGTTACACAGACTGTTTATAGAGAAAGGACCAGTTACACAGTCTTTTTATAGATACAGGACCAGTAACACAGAATGGTTATAGAGACAGGACCCGTCACACAGACTGTGAATAGAGAAAGTCCAGTTACACAGACTGTATATAGAGACAGGATCAGTTACGCAGACTGTTTATAGAGACAGGACCCGTCACACAGACTGTTTATACAGACAGGACCAGTTACACAGACTGGTTATAGAGACAGGACCAGTGCACTGGCTGTTTATAGAGACAGGACCCGTCACACAGACTGTTTATACAGACAGGACCAGTTAAACAGACTGTTTATAGAGACAGGACCCATCACACAGTCTGTTTATAGAGACAGGACCAGTTACACAGACTGTTTATATGGACTTGAGCCATCACACACGCTGTTTATATAGACAGGACCCGTCACACAGGCTGTTTATAGAGACAGGACCCGTTACACAGGCTGTTTATAGAGGCAGGACCAGTTACACAGACTTTTTATAGAGACAGGACCAGTCACACAGACAGTTTATAGAGACAGGACCCGTCACACAGACGGTTTATAGAGACAGGACCAGATATGCAGGCTGTTTATAGAGACAGGACCAGTTACACAGACTGTTTATAGAGGCAGGACCAGTTACACAGACTGTTTATATGGACTTGACCCATCACACAGGCAGTATATAGAGACAGGATTCGTTACACAGACTGTTTTCGAGTCAGGACCAGTTACACAGGCTGTTTATAGAGACAGGACCAGTCACACAGACTGTTTATAGAGACAGGACCCGTCACACAGACGGTTTATAGAGACAGGACCAGATATGCAGGCTGTTTATTCAGACAGGACCAGTTACACAGGCTGTTTATAGAGACAGGACCAGTAACACAAACTGTTTATAGTGACAGGAGCCGTCACACAGACTGTTTATAGAGACAGGACCAGTTACACCAACTGTTTATAGAGACAGGACCAGTCACACAGGCTGTGTATAGATAAATTCCAGATACACAGACTGTTTATAGAGACAGGTCCAGTTGCATTGACTGTTTATAGAGACATGACCCGTTCACAGACGGTTCATAGAGGCAGGACCAATTACACTGACTGTTTATAGAGACAGATCCAGTCACACAGACTGTTTATAGAGACAGGACCGGTTACACAGCCTGTTTATAGAGACAGGACCAGTTCACAGACGGTTCATAGAGGCAGGACCAATTACACTGATTGTTTATAGAGACAGGTCCAGTCACACAGACTGTTTATAGAGACAGGACCGGTTACACAGCCTGTTTATAGAGACAGGACCAGTTACACAGATTGTTTATTGAGACAGGACCAGTTACACAGACGGTTTATAGAGACATGACCCATCACACAGGCTGTTTATAGAGACAGGACCAGTTACACAGGCTGTTTATAGAGACAGGACCAGTTACACAGACTGTTTATAGAGACAGGACCAGTCACACAGACTGTTTATAGAGACAGGACCCGTCACACTGACTGTTTATAGAGACAGGACCAGTTACACAGGCTGTTTATAGAGACATGACCCATCACACAGGCTGTTTATAGAGACAGGACCAGTTACACAGGCTGTTTATAGAGACAGGACCAGTTACACAGACTGTTTATAGAGACAGGACCAGTCACACAGACTGTTTATAGAGACAGGACCCGTCACACAGACTGTGTATAGAGGCAGGACCAGTTAAACAGACTGTTTATAGAGACATGACCCATCACACAGACTGTTTATAGAGACAGGACCCGTCACACAGGCTGTGTATAGAGACAGGACCAGTTACACAGACTGTTTATAGAGACATGACCCATCATACAGACTGTTTATAGAGACAGGACCCGTCACACAGGCTGTGTATAGAGACAGGACCAGTTACACAGGCTGTGTATAGAGACAGGACCCGTCACACAGGCTGTTTATAGAGACAGGACCCATCACACAGGCTGTTTATAGAGACAGGACCCGTTACACAGTCTGTTTATAGAGGCAGGACCAGTTACACAGACTGTTTATATGGACTTGAGCCATCACACAGGCTGTTTATAGTGACAGGACCCGTTACACAGACTGTTTATAGAGGCAGGACCAGTTACACAGACTGTTTATAGAGACAGGACCAGTCACACAGACAGTTTATAGAGAAAGGACCCGTCACACAGACGGTTTATAGCGACAGGACCAGTTATGCAGGCTGTTTATAGAGACAGGACCAGTTACAGAGACTATTTATAGAGACAGGACCCATCACACAGGCTGTTTATAAAGACAGGACCAGTTAAACAGTCTGTTTATAGAGACATGACCAGATGCACAGGCTGTTTATAGATACAGGACAAGTAACACAGGCTGTTTATAGAGACATGACCAGTTACACAGATTTTTTATTGAGACAGGACCAGTTACACAGACTGTTTATAGAGACTGGACAAGTTACACAGACTGTTTATAGAGACTGGACCAGTTACACAGACTGTTTAAAGAGACAGGATCCGTTACACAGACTGTTTATAGAGACAGGACCAGTTACACAGAGTGTTTATAGAGACAGGACCAGTTACACAGACGGTTTGTAGAGGCAGGACCAGTTACACAGACTGTTTATAGAGACCGGACCAGTCACACAGACTGTTTATAGAGACAGGACCAGTTACACAATCTGTTTATAGAGACAGGACGAGTTGCACAGACTGTTTATAGAGACAGGACCCGTCAGACAGACTGTTTATAGAGACAGGAACAGTTACACAGATTGGTGATAGAGACAGGACCAGTTACACAGACTGTTTATAGAGAAAGGACCAGTTACACAGTCTTTTTTAGAGACAGGACCAGTAACACAGACTGGTTATAGAGACAGGACCCGTCACACAGACTGTGTATCGAGAAAGTCCTGTTACACAGAATGTTTATAGAGACAGGCCCAGTTACACAGACTGTTTGTAGAGACAGGACCCTTCACACAGGCTGTTTCTAGGGACAGAACCCGTCACACAGACTGTTTACAGAGACAGGGCCCGTCCCACAGACTGTTTATAGAGACAGGACCAGTTACACAGGCTGTTTATCGAGACAGGACCCGTCACAAAGACTGTGTATAGAGAAAGTCCAGTTACACAGACTGTGTATAGTGACAGGACCAGTTAAACAGACTGTTTAGAGAGACAGGAGCATTTACACAGACTGTTTATAGAGACAGGACCCGTCACACAGACTGTTTATAGAGACAGGACCAGTTACACAGACTGTTTATAGAGAAAGGACCAGTTACAAAGTCTTTTTATAGAGACAGGACCAGTAACACAGACTGGTTATAGATACAGGAACCGTCACGCAGGCTGTGTATAGAGGCAGGACCAGTTAAACAGACTGTTTATAGAGACATGACCCATCACACAGACTGTTTATAGAGACAGGACACGTCACACAGGCTGTGTATAGAGACAGGACCAGTCACACAGACTGTTTATAGAGACATGACCCATCACACAGACTGTTTATAGAGACAGGACCCGTCACACAGGCTGTGTATAGAGACAGGACCAGTTACACAGGCTGTGTATAGAGACAGGACCCGTCACACAACTGTTTATGGAGACAGGACCCGTCACACAAGCTGTTTATAGAGACAGGACCCGTCACACAGGCTGTGTATAGAGGCAGGACCAGTTAAACAGACTGTTTATAGAGACATGACCCATCACACAGACTGTTTATAGGGACAGGACCCGTCACACAGGCTGTCTATAGAGACCGGACCATTTACACTGACTGTTTATAGAGACATGACCCATCACACAGACTGTTTATAGAGACAGGACCCGTCACACAGGATGTGTATAGAGACAGGACCAGTTACACAGACTGTTTATAGAGAAAGGACCAGTTACACAGACTGTTTATAGAGACATGACCCATCACACAGACTGTTTATAGAGACAGGACCCGTCACACAGGCTGTGTATAGAGACAGGACCAGTCACACAGACTGTTTATAGAGACAGGACCCGTCACACAGGCTGAGTATAGAGACAGGACCAGTTACACAGACTGTTTATAGAGACATGACCCATCACACAGACTGTTTATAGAGACAGGACCCGTCACACAGGCTGTGTATAGAGACAGGACCAGTCACACAGACTGTTTATAGAGACAGGACCCGTCACACAGGCTGAGTATAGAGACAGGACCAGTTACACAGACTGTTTATAGAGACAGGACCAGTAACACAGAATGGTTACAGAGACAGGACCCGTCACACAGACTGTGAATAGAGAAAGTCCAGTTACACAGACTGTATATAGAGACAGGATCAGTTACGCAGACTGTTTATAGAGACAGGACCCGTCACACAGACTGTTTATACAGACAGGACCAGTTACACAGACTGGTTATAGAGACAGGACCAGTACACTGGCTGTTTATAGAGACAGGACCCGTCACACAGACTGTTTATACAGACAGGACCAGTTAAACAGACTGTTTATAGAGACAGGACCCATCACACAGTCTGTTTATAGAGACAGGACCAGTTACACAGACTGTTTATATGGACTTGAGCCATCACACACGCTGTTTATATAGACAGGACCCGTCACACAGGCTGTTTATAGAGACAGGACTCGTTACACAGGCTGTTTATAGAGGCAGGACCAGTTACACAGACTTTTTATAGAGACAGGACCAGTCACACAGATAGTTTATAGAGACAGGACCCGTCACACAGACGGTTTATAGAGACAGGACCAGATATGCAGGCTGTTTATAGAGACAGGACCAGTTACACAGACTGTTTATATGGACTTGACCCATCACACAGGCAGTATATAGAGACAGGATTCGTTACACAGACTGTTTTCGAGTCAGGACCAGTTACACAGGCTGTTTATAGAGACATGACCAGTTACACAGACTGTTTATAGAGACAGGACCAGTCACACAGGCTGTTTATAGAGACAGGACCAGTAACACAAACTGTTTATAGTGACAGGAACCGTCACACAGACTGTTTATAGAGACAGGACACGTCACACAGGCTGTGTATAGAGACAGGACCAGTTACACAGACTGTTTATAGAGACATGACCCATCACACAGACTGTTTATAGAGACAGGACCCGTCACACAGGCTGTGTATAGAGACAGGACCAGTTACACAGGCTGTGTATAGAGACAGGACCCGTCACACAACTGTTTATGGAGACAGGACCCGTCACACAAGCTGTTTATAGAGACAGGACCCGTCACACAGGCTGTGTATAGAGGCAGGACCAGTTAAACAGACTGTTTATAGAGACATGACCCATCACACAGACTGTTTATAGGGACAGGACCCGTCACACAGGCTGTCTATAGAGACCGGACCATTTACACTGACTGTTTATAGAGACATGACCCATCACACAGACGGTTTATAGAGACAGGACCCGTCACACAGGATGTGTATAGAGACAGGACCAGTTACACAGACTGTTTATAGAGAAAGGACCAGTTACACAGACTGTTTATAGAGACATGACCCATCACACAGACTGTTTATAGAGACAGGACCCGTCACACAGGCTGTGTATAGAGACAGGACCAGTCACACAGACTGTTTATAGAGACAGGACCCGTCACACAGGCTGAGTATAGAGACAGGACCAGTTACACAGACTGTTTATAGAGACATGACCCATCACACAGACTGTTTATAGAGACAGGACCCGTCACACAGGCTGTGTATAGAGACAGGACCAGTCACACAGACTGTTTATAGAGACAGGACCCGTCACACAGGCTGAGTATAGAGACAGGACCAGTTACACAGACTGTTTATAGAGACAGGACCAGTAACACAGAATGGTTACAGAGACAGGACCCGTCACACAGACTGTGAATAGAGAAAGTCCAGTTACACAGACTGTATATAGAGACAGGATCAGTTACGCAGACTGTTTATAGAGACAGGACCCGTCACACAGACTGTTTATACAGACAGGACCAGTTACACAGACTGGTTATAGAGACAGGACCAGTACACTGGCTGTTTATAGAGACAGGACCCGTCACACAGACTGTTTATACAGACAGGACCAGTTAAACAGACTGTTTATAGAGACAGGACCCATCACACAGTCTGTTTATAGAGACAGGACCAGTTACACAGACTGTTTATATGGACTTGAGCCATCACACACGCTGTTTATATAGACAGGACCCGTCACACAGGCTGTTTATAGAGACAGGACCCGTTACACAGGCTGTTTATAGAGGCAGGACCAGTTACACAGACTTTTTATAGAGACAGGACCAGTCACACAGACAGTTTATAGAGACAGGACCCGTCACACAGACGGTTTATAGAGACAGGACCAGATATGCAGGCTGTTTATAGAGACAGGACCAGTTACACAGACTGTTTATATGGACTTGACCCATCACACAGGCAGTATATAGAGACAGGATTCGTTACACAGACTGTTTTCGAGTCAGGACCAGTTACACAGGCTGTTTATAGAGACATGACCAGTTACACAGACTGTTTATAGAGACAGGACCAGTCACACAGGCTGTTTATAGAGACAGGACCAGTAACACAAACTGTTTATAGTGACAGGAACCGTCACACAGACTGTTTATAGAGACATGACCAGTTACACCAACTGTTTATAGAGACAGGACCAGTTACACAGGCTGTGTATAGATAAATTCCAGATCCACAGACTGTTTTTGAGACAGGTCCAGTTGCATTGACTGTTTATAGAGACAGGACCGGTTACACAGCCTGTTTATAGAGACAGGACCAGTTCACAGACGGTTCATAGAGGCAGGACCAATTACACTGATTGTTTATAGAGACAGGTCCAGTCACACAGACTGTTTATAGAGACAGGACCGGTTACACAGCCTGTTTATAGAGACAGGATCAGTTACACAGATTGTTTATTGAGACAGGACCAGTTACACAGACGGTTTATAGAGACATGACCCATCACACAGGCTGTTTATAGAGACAGGACCAGTTACACAGGCTGTTTATAGAGACAGGACCAGTTACACAGACTGTTTATAGAGACAGGACCAGTCACACAGACTGTTTATAGAGACAGGACACGTCACACAGACTTTTTATAGAGACAGGACCAGTTACACAGGCTGTTTATAGAGACAGGACCCATCACACAGACTGTTTATAGAGACAGGACCAGTTACACAGACTGTTTATAGAGACAGGGCCAGTTACACAGATTGTTTATTGAGACAGGACCAGTTACACAGACTGTTTATAGAGACAGGACACATCACACAGGCTGTTTATAGAGACAGGACCCGTTACACAGACTGTTTATAGAGGCAGGACCAGTTACACAGACTGTTTATATGGACTTGAGCCATCACACAGGCTGTTTATAGTGACAGGACCCGTTACACAGACTGTTTATAGAGGCAGGACCAGTTACACAGACTGTTTATAGAGACAGGACCAGTCACACAGACAGTTTATAGAGGCAGGACCAGTTACAGAGACTATTTATAGAGACAGGACCCATCACACAGGCTGTTTATAAAGACAGGACCAGTTAAACAGTCTGTTTATAGAGACATGAACAGTTACACAGGCTGTTTATAGAGACAGGACAAGTAACACAGGCTGTTTAAAGAGACATGACCAGTTACACAGATTTTTTATTGAGACAGGACCAGTTACACAGACTGTTTATAGAGACAGGACCAGTTACACAGACGGTTTATAGAGGCAGGATCAGTTACACAGACTGTTTATAGAGACCGGACCAGTCACACAGACTGTTTATAGAGACAGGACCAGTTACACAATCTGTTTATAGAGACAGGACGAGTTGCACAGACTGTTTATAGAGACAGGACCCGTCAGACAGACTGTTTATAGAGACAGGAACAGTTACACAGATTGTTGATAGAGACAGGACCAGTTACACAGACTGTTTATAGAGACAGGACCAGTTACACAGACTGTTTATAGAGAAAGGACCAGTTACAAAGTCTTTTTATAGAGACAGGACCAGTAACACAGACTGGTTATAGAGACAGGACCCGTCACACAGACTGTGTATCGAGAAAGTCCTGTTACACAGAATGTTTATAGAGACAGGCCCAGTTACACAGACTGTTTGTAGAGACAGGACCCGTCACACAGGCTGTTTCTAGGGACAGAACCCGTCACACAGACTGTTTACAGAGACAGGGCCCGTCCCACAGACTGTTTATAGAGACAGGACCAGTTACACAGGCTGTTTATCGAGACAGGACCCGTCACACAGACTGTGTATAGAGAAAGTCCAGTTACACAGACTGTGTATAGTGACATGACCAGTTACACAGACTGTTTATAGAGACAGGAGCATTTACACAGACTGTTTATAGAGACAGGACCCGTCACACAGACTGTTTATAGAGACAGGACCAGTTACACAGACTGTTTATAGAGAAAGGACCAGTTACACAGTCTTTTTATAGAGACAGGACCAGTAACACAGACTGGTAATAGAGACAGGAACCGTCACGCAGGCTGTTTATAAAGACAGGACCCGTCACACAGGCTGTGTATAGAGGCAGGACCAGTTAAACAGACTGTTTATAGAGACATGACCCATCACACAGACTGTTTATAGAGACAGGACCCGTCACACAGGCTGTGTATAGAGACAGGACCAGTTACACAGACTGTTTATAGAGACATGACCCATCACACAGACTGTTTCTAGAGACAGGACCCGTCACACAGGCTGTCTATCGAGACAGGACCATTTACACTGACTGTTTATAGAGACATGACCCATCACACAGACTGTTTATAGAGACAGGACCCGTCACACAGGATGTGTATAGAGACAGGACCAGTTACACAGTCTGTTTATAGAGAAAGGACCAGTTGCACAGACTGTTTATAGAGACATGACCCATCACACAGACTGTTTATAGAGACAGGACCAGTCACACAGGCTGTGTATAGAGACAGGACCAGTCACACAGACTGTTTATATTGACAGGACCAGTCACACAGACTGTTTATAGAGACAGGACCAGTTACACAGGCTGTTTATCGAGACAGGACCCGTCACACAGACTGTGTATAGAGAAAGTCCAGTTACACAGACTGTGTATAGTGACAGGACCAGTTACACAGACTGTTTATAGAGACAGGAGCATTTACACAGACTGTTTATAGAGACAGGACCCGTCACACAGACTGTTTATAGAGACAGGACCAGTTACACAGACTGTTTATAGAGAAAGGACCAGTTACACAGTCTTTTTATAGAGACAGGACCAGTAACACAGACTGGTAATAGAGACAGGAACCGTCACGCAGGCTGTTTATAAAGACAGGACCCGTCACACAGGCTGTGTATAGAGGCAGGACCAGTTAAACAGACTGTTTATAGAGACATGACCCATCACACAGACTGTTTATAGAGACAGGACTCGTCACACAGGCTGTGTATAGAGACAGGACCAGTTACACAGACTGTTTATAGAGACATGACCCATCACACAGACTGTTTATAGAGACAGGACCCGTCACACAGGCTGTGTATAGAGACAGGACCCGTCACACAACTGTTTATGGAGACAGGACCCGTCACAACAAGCTGTTTATAGAGACAGGACCCGTCACACAGGCTGTGTATAGAGGCAGGACCAGTTAAACAGACTGTTTATAGAGACATGACCCATCACACAGACTGTTTATAGAGACATGACCCATCACACAGACTGTTTATAGAGACAGGACCCGTCACACAGGATGTGTATAGAGACAGGACCAGTTACACATACTGTTTATAGAGAAAGGACCAGTTACACAGACTGTTTATAGAGACATGACCCATCACACAGACTGTTTATAGAGACAGGACCCGTCACACAGGCTGTGTATAGAGACAGGACCAGTCACACAGACTGTTTATAGAGACAGGACCCGTCACACAGGCTGAGTATAGAGACAGGACCAGTTACACAGACTGTTTATAGAGACATGACCCATCACACAGACTGTTTATAGAGACAGGACCCGTCACACAGGCTGTGTATAGAGACATGACCAGTTACACAGACTGTTTACAGAGACAGGACCAGTCACACAGGCTGTTTATAGAGACAGGACCAGTAACACAAACTGTTTATAGTGACAGGAGCCGTCACACAGACTGTTTATAGAGACATGACCAGTTACACCAAATGTTTATAGAGACAGGACCAGTTACACAGGCTGTGTATAGATAAATTCCAGATACACAGACTGTTTATAGAGACAGGTCCAGTTGCACAGACTGTTTATAGAGACATGACCCGTTCACAGACGGTTCATAGAGGCAGGACCAATTACACTGACTGTTTATAGAGACAGATCCAGTCACACAGACTGTTTATAGAGACAGGACCGGTTACACAGCCTGTTTATAGAGACAGGACCAGTTCACAGACGGTTCAGAGAGGCAGGACCAATTACACTGATTGTTTATAGAGACAGGTCCAGTCACACAGACTGTTTATAGAGACAGGACCGGTTACACAGCCTGTTTATAGAGACAGGACCAGTTACACAGATTGTTTATTGAGACAGGACCAGTTACACAGACGGTTTATAGAGACATGACCCATCACACAGGCTGTTTATAGAGACAGGACCAGTTACACAGGCTGTTTATAGAGACAGGACCAGTTACACAGACTGTTTATAGAGACAGGACCAGTCACACAGACTGTTTATAGAGACAGGACCCGTCACACAGTCTGTTTATAGAGACAGGACCAGTTACACAGGCTGTTTATAGAGACAGGACCCATCACACAGACTGTTTATAGAGACAGGACCAGTTACACAGACTGTTTATAGAGACAGGGCCAGTTACACAGATTGTTTATTGAGACAGGACCAGTTACACAGACTGTTTATAGAGACAGGACACATCACACAGGCTGTTTATAGAGACAGGACCCGTTACACAGACTGTTTATAGAGGCAGGACTAGTTACACAGACTGTTTATATGGACTTGAGCCATCACACAGGCTGTTTATAGTGACAGGACCCGTTACACAGACTGTTTATAGAGGCAGGACCAGTTACACAGACTGTTTATAGAGACAGGACCAGTCACACAGACAGTTTATAGAGAAAGGACCCGTCACACAGACGGTTTATAGAGACATGACCAGTTATGCGGGCTGTTTATAGAGACGGGACCAGTTACAGAGACTATTTATAGAGACAGGACCCATCACACAGGCTGTTTATAAAGACAGGACCAGTTAAACAGTCTGTTTATAGAGACATGACCAGTTACACAGGCTGTTTATAGAGACAGGACAAGTAACACTGGATGTTTCTAGAGACATGACCAGTTACACAGATTTTTTATAGTGAATGGACGAGTTACACAGACTGTTTAAAGAGACAGGATCCGTCACACAGACTGTTTATAGAGACAGGACCAGTTACACAGAGTGTTTATAGAGACAGGACCAGTTACACAGACGGTTTATAGAGGCAGGACCAGTTACACAGACTGTTTATAGAGACCGGACCAGTCACACAGACTGTTTATAGAGACAGGACCAGTTACACAATCTGTTTATAGAGACAGGACGAGTTGCACAGACTGTTTATCGAGAGAGGACCAGTTACACAGACTGTTTAAAGAGACAGGACCACTCACACAGTCTGTTTATTGAGACAGGTCCAGTTATACAGACTGTTTATAGAGAGAGGACAAGTTACACAGGCTGTTTATAGAGTCAGGACCGGTTACACAGACTGTTTATGGAGACAGGAGCAGGTACACAGATTGTTTATAGAGACAGGAATGTCACACAGGCTTTTAATTGAGACTGGACCTGATACACAGGCTGTTTATAGAGACAGGACCAGGAACACAGAATGGTTATGGAGACAGGACCCGTCACACAGACTGTAGATAGAGAAAGTCCAGTTACACAGACTATAGAGACAGGACGGGTTACGCAGACTGTTTATAGAGACAGGACCCGTCACACAGACTGTTTATAGAGACAGGACCAGTTACACAGACTGTTTATAGAGACAGGACATGTCAGACAGACTGTTTATAGAGACAAAAACAGTTACACAGATTGTTTATAGAGACATGACCAGGTACACAGAGTGTTTATAGAGACAGGAGCAGTTACACAGACTGTTTATAGAGACAGGACCCGTCACACAGACTGTTTATAGAGACAGGACCAGATACACAGACTGTTTAGAGAGACATGACCCATCACACAGGCTGTTTATAGAGACAGGACCAGTTACACAGACTGTTTATAGAGAAAGGATCAGTTACACAGTCTTTTTATAAAGACAGGACCCTTCACACAGACTGTTGATAGAGACAGGACCAGTCACACAGACTGTTTATAGAGACAGGACCAGTCATACAGACTGTTTATAGAGACAGGACCAGTTACACAGCCTGTTTATAGAGATAGGACCAGTTACACAGGCTGTTTATAGAGACAGGACCCATCACACAGGCTGTTTATAGAGACTGGACCAGATACACAGGCTGTTTATAGAGACAGGACCAGTAACACAGAATGGTTATGGAGACAGGACCCGTCACACCGACTGTATATAGAGAAAGTCCAGTTACACAGAATATAGAGACAGGACCCGTCACACAGACTGTTTATAGAGACAGGACCAGTTACACAGACTGTTTATCGAGACGGGACCAGTGCACAGGCTGTTTATAGAGACAGGACCCGTCACACAGACTGTTTATAGAGACAGGACCCGTCACACAGACTGTTTATAGAGACAGGACCAGTTACACAGACTGTTTATAGAGACATGACCCATCACACAGACTGTTTATAGAGACAGGACCAGTAACACAGACTGTTTATAGAGACAGGACCAGTTACACAGACTGTTTATAGAGACAGGACCAGTTACACAGCCTGTTTATAGAGACAGGACCAGTTATACAAACTGTTTATAGAGACTGGACCAGTTAAACAGACTGTTTATAGAGACAGGACCACTTACACAGGCTGTTTATAGAGACTTGACCAGTTACACAGTCTGTTTATCGAGACATGACCCATCACACAGACTGTTTACAGAGACAGGGCCCATCACACAGACTGTTTATAGAGACAGGACACGTGACACAGACTGTTTATAGAGATAGGACCCATCACACAGACTGTTTATAGAGACTGGACCAGTCACACAGACTGTTTATAGAGACAGGACCAGTCACACAGACTGTTTATAGAGACAGGACCCGTCACACAGTCTGTTTATAGAGACAGGACCAGTTACACAGGCTGTTTATAGAGACAGGACCCATCACACAGACTGTTTATAGAGACAGGACCAGTTACACAGGCTGTTTATAGAGACAGGGCCAGTTACACAGATTGTTTATTGAGACAGGACCAGTTACACAGACTGTTTATAGAGACAGGACACATCACACAGGCTGTTTATAGAGACAGGACCCGTTACACAGACTGTTTATAGAGGCAGGACCAGTTACACAGACTGTTTATATGGACTTGAGCCATCACACAGGCTGTTTATAGTGACAGGACCCGTTACACAGACTGTTTATAGAGGCAGGACCAGTTACACAGACTGTTTATAGAGACAGGACCAGTCACACAGACAGTTTATAGAGAAAGGACCCGTCACACAGACGGTTTATAGAGACATGACCAGTTATGCGGGCTGTTTATAGAGACGGGACCAGTTACAGAGACTATTTATAGAGACAGGACCCATCACACAGGCTGTTTATAAAGACAGGACCAGTTAAACAGTCTGTTTATAGAGACATGACCATTTACACAGGCTGTTTATAGAGACAGGACAAGTAACACAGGATGTTTCTAGAGACATGACCAGTTACACAGATTTTTTATTGAGACAGGTCCAGTTACACAGACTGTTTATAGAGACTGGACCACTTACACAGACTGTTTATAGTGAATGGACCAGTTACACAGACTGTTTAAAGAGACAGGATCCGTCACACAGACTGTTTATAGAGACAGGACCAGTTACACAGAGTGTTTATAGAGACAGGACCAGTTACACAGACGGTTTATAGAGGCAGGACCAGTTACACAGACTGTTTATAGAGACCGGACCAGTCACACAGACTGTTTATAGAGACAGGACCAGTTACACAATCTGTTTATAGAGACAGGACGAGTTGCACAGACTGTTTATCGAGAGAGGACCAGTTACACAGACTGTTTAAAGAGACAGGACCACTCACACAGTCTGTTTATTGAGACAGGTCCAGTTATACAGACTGTTTATAGAGAGAGGACAAGTTACACAGGCTGTTTATAGAGTCAGGACCAGTTACACAGACTGTTTATGGAGACAGGAGCAGTTACACAGATTGTTTATAGAGACAGGAATGTCACACAGGCTTTTAATTGAGACTGGACCTGATACACAGGCTGTTTATAGAGACAGGACCAGGAACACAGAATGGTTATGGAGACAGGACCCGTCACACAGACTGTAGATAGAGAAAGTCCAGTTACACAGACTATAGAGACAGGACGGGTTACGCAGACTGTTTATAGAGACAGGACCCGTCACACAGACTGTTTATAGAGACAGGACCAGTTACACAGACTGTTTATAGAGACAGGACATGTCAGACAGACTGTTTATAGAGACAAAAACAGTTACACAGATTGTTTATAGAGACAGGACCAGGTACACAGAGTGTTTATAGAGACAGGAGCAGTTACACAGACTGTTTATAGAGACAGGACCCGTCACACAGACTGTTTATAGAGACAGGAGCAGTTACACAGACTGTTTAGAGAGACATGACCCATCACACAGACTGTTTATAGAGACAGGACCAGTAACACAGACTGTTTATAGAGAAAGGATCAGTTACACAGTCTTTTTATAAAGACAGGACCCTTCACACAGACTGTTTATAGAGACAGGACCAGTCACACAGACTGTTTATAGAGACAGGACCAGTCATACAGACTGTTTATAGAGACAGGACCAATTACACAGCCTGTTTATAGAGATAGGACCAGTTACACAGGCTGTTTATAGAGACAGGACCCATCACACAGGCTGTTTACAGAGACTGGACCAGATACACAGGCTGTTTATAGAGACAGGACCAGTAACACAGAATGGTTATGGAGACAGGACCCGTCACACCGACTGTATATAGAGAAAGTCCAGTTACACAGAATATAGAGACAGGACCCGTCACACAGACTGTTTATAGAGACAGGACCAGTTACACAGACTGTTTATCGAGACGGGACCAGTACACAGGCTGTTTATAGAGACAGGACCCGTCACACAGACTGTTTATAGAGACAGGACCCGTCACACAGACTGTTTATAGAGACAGGACCAGTTACACAGACTGTTTATAGAGACATGACCCATCACACAGACTGTTTATAGAGACAGGACCAGTAACACAGACTGTTTATAGAGACAGGACCAGTTACACAGACTGTTTATAGAGACAGGACCAGTTACACAGCCTGTTTATAGAGACAGGACCAGTTATACAAACTGTTTATAGAGACTGGACCAGTTAAACAGACTGTTTATAGAGACAGGACCACTTACACAGGCTGTTTATAGAGACTGGACCAGTTACACAGTCTGTTTATCGAGACATGACCCATCACACAGACTGTTTACAGAGACAGGGCCCATCACACAGACTGTTTATAGAGACAGGACACGTGACACAGACTGTTTATAGAGATAGGACCCATCACACAGACTGTTTATAGAGACAGGACCAGTCACACAGACTGTTTATAGAGACAGGACCAGTTACACAGACTGTTTATAAGAGACAGGACCAGTTACACAGATTGTTTATAGAGACAGGACCAGTCACACAGACTGTTAATATAGACAGGACCAGTTACACAGCCTGTTTATAGAGACAGGACCAGTTACACAGACTGTGTATAGAGAAAGTCCAGATACACAGACTATTTATAGAGTCAGGACCAGTTACACAGCCTGTTTATAGAGACAGGACCAGTTACACAGGCTGTTTATAGAGAAAGGCCCATCACACAGGCTGTTTCTAGAGACTGGACCAGATACACAGGATGTTTATAGAGACAGGACCAGTAACACAGAATGGTTATGGAGACAGGACCCGTCACACCGACTGTATATAGAGAAAGTCCAGTTACACAGTCTATAGAGACAGGACCCGTCACACATGCTGTTTATAGAGACAGGACCAGTTACACAGACTGTTTATCGAGACGGGACCAGTTACACAGACTGTGTATAGAGAAAGTCCAGATACACAGACTATTTATAGAGACAGGACCAGTTACACAGACTGTTTACAGAGACCGGACCAGTTACAAAGTCTGTTTATAGAGACAGGACGAGTTGCACAGGCTGTTTATCGAGAGAGGACCAGTTACACAGACTGTTTAAAGAGACAGGACCAGTCACGCAGTCTGTTTAGTGAGACAGGTCCAGTTATACAGACTGTTTATAGAGAGAGAGGCCAAGTTACACAGGCTGTTTATAGAGACAGGATCAGTTACACAGACTGTTTATGGAGACAGGAGCAGTTACACAGACTGTTTATAAAGACAGGACCGTCACACAGGCTTTTAATAGAGACTGGACCAGATACACTGGCTGTTTATAGAGACAGGACTAGTAACACAGAATGGTTATAGAGACAGGACCCGTCACACAGACTGTGTATCGAGAAAGTCCAGTTACACAGACTGTGTATAGAGACAGGACAAGTTACACAGACTGTTTATAGAGACAGGACCAGTACACAGGCTGTTTATAGAGACAGGACCCGTCAGTCAGATTGTTTATAGAGACAGGAGCAGTTACACAGACTGTTTATAGTGACAGGACCCGTCACACAGACTGTTTATAGAGACAGGACCCATCACACAGAATGTTTATAGAGACAGGACCAGTTACACAGACTGTTTATTCAGAAAGGACCAGTTACACAGTCTTTTTATAGAGACAGGACCAGTTACACAGACTGTTTATAGAGACAGGACCCGTCACACAGACTTTGTCGAGACAGGACACGTTACACAGGCTGTTTCTAGGGACAGAACCCGTCACACATACTGTTTCTAGGGACAGGACCCGTCACACAGACTGTTTATACAGACAGGACCAGTTACACAGACTGTTTATATGGACTTGACCCATCACACAGGCTGTATATAGAGACAAGACCCGTTACACAGACTGTTTTCGAGACAGGACCAGTTACACAGGCTGTTAATAGAGACTTGACCAGTTACACAGACTATTTATAGATACAGGACCAGATTCACAGACTGTTTATAGAGACAGGACCCGTCACACAGGCTGTTTATAGAGACAGGACCAGTCACACAGACTGTTTATAGAGACAGGACCAGTTATACAGACTGTTTATAGAGACAGGACCCGTCACACAGACGGTTTATAGAGGCAGGACCAGTTACACAGACTGTTTATAGAGACCGGACCAGTCACACAGACTGTTAAAAGAGACAGGACCAGTTACACAGTCTGTTTATAGAGACAGGACGAGTTGCATAGACTGTTTATCGAGAGATGACCAGTTACACAGACTGTTTAAAGAGACAGGACCACTCACACAGTCTGTTTATTGAGACAGGTCCAGTTATACAGACTGTTTATAGAGAGAGGACAAGTTACACAGGCTGTTTATAGAGTCAGGACCAGTTACACAGACTGTTTATGGAGACAGGAGCAGTTACACAGACTGTTTATAGAGACAGGACCAGTACACAGGCTGTTTATAGAGACAGGACCCGTCAGACAGACTGTTTATAGAGACAGGAACAGTTACACAGATTGTGTATAGAGACAGGACCAGGTACACAGACTGTTTATAGAGACATGACCCATCACACAGACTGTTTATAGAGACAGGACCAGTTACACAGACTGTTTATAGAGAAAGGACCAGTTACACAGTCTTTTTATAGAGACAGGACCCGTCACACAGACTGTTTATAGAGACAGGACAAGTTACACAGACTGTTTATCGAGACAAGACCAGTTACACAGCCTGTTTTCAGACACAGGACCAGTTACACAGCCTGTTTATAGAGACAGGACCAGTTATACAAACTGTTTATAGAGACAGGACCAGTTACACAGCCTGTTTATAGAGACAGGACCAGTTATAGAAACTGTTTATATAGACTGGACCAGTTACACAGTCTGTTTATCGAGACATGACCCATCACACAGACTGTTTACAGAGACAGGGCCCATCACACAGACTGTTTATAGAGACAGGACACGTGACACAGACTGTTTATTGAGACAGGACCCGTCACACAGACTGTTTTCGAGACAGGAACCGTCACACAGACTGTTAATAGAGACAGGACCAGTCACACAGACTGTTTATAGAGACAGGACCAGTTACACAGACTGTTTATAGAGACAGGACGAGTTACACGGGCTGTTTATAGAGACAGGACCAGTTACACAGACTGTTTATAGAGACAGGACCAGTCACACAGTCTGTTTATAGATAAAGTCCAGATACACAGTCCGTTCATAGAGACAGGTCCAGTAACACAGACTGTTTATAGAGACATGACCCGTTCACAGACGGTTCATAGAGGCAGGACCAGTTACACAGACTGTTTAAAGAGACAGAACCAGTCACACAGACAGTTTATAGAGACAGGACCCGTCACACAGACTGTTTATAGAGACAGACCAGTACACAGGCTGTTTATAGAGACAGGACCAGTTACACAGTCTGCTTATAGAGACAGGACGAGTTACACGGGCTGTTTATAGAGACAGGACCAGTTACACAGACTGTTTATAGAGACAGACCAGTACACAGGCTGTTTATAGAGACAGGACCAGTTACACAGCCTGTTTATAGAGACAGGACCAGTTACACAGGCTGTTTATAGAGACAGGACCAGTTACACAGATTGTTTATTGAGACAGGACCAGTAACACAGATTGGTTATAGAGACAGGACCCGTCACACAGACTGTGTATAGAGAAAGTCCAGTTACACAGACTGTGTATAGAGACAGGACGAGTTACGCAGACTGATTATAGAGACAGGACCAGTTACACAGACGGTTTATAGAGACAGGACCAGTAACACAGTCTGTTTATAGAAACAGGACCAGTTACACAGGCTGTTTATAGAGACAGGACCAGTTACACAGATTGTTTATTGAGACAGGACCAGTTACACAGTCTGTTTATAGAGACAGGACCCATCACACAGACTGTTTATAGAGACAGGACCAGTAACACAGACTGTTTATATGGACTTGAGCCATCATACAGGCTGTTTATAGAGACAGGACTCGTTACACAGACTGTTTATAGAGGCAGGACCAGTTACACAGACTGTTTATAGAGACAAGACCAGTCACAGAGACAGTTTATAGAGAGAGGACCCGTCACACAGACGGTTTATAGAGACAGGACCCGTCACACAGACTTTGTCGAGACAGGACACGTTACACAGGCTGTTTCTAGGGACAGAACCCGTCACACATACTGTTTCTAGGGACAGGACCCGTCACACAGACTGTTTATACAGACAGGACCAGTTACACAGACTGTTTATATGGACTTGACCCATCACACAGGCTGTATATAGAGACAAGACCCGTTACACAGACTGTTTTCGAGACAGGACCAGTTACACAGGCTGTTAATAGAGACTTGACCAGTTACACAGACTATTTATAGATACAGGACCAGATTCACAGACTGTTTATAGAGACAGGACCCGTCACACAGGCTGTTTATAGAGACAGGACCAGTCACACAGACTGTTTATAGAGACAGGACCAGTTATACAGACTGTTTATAGAGACAGGACCCGTCACACAGACGGTTTATAGAGGCAGGACCAGTTACACAGACTGTTTATAGAGACCGGACCAGTCACACAGACTGTTAAAAGAGACAGGACCAGTTACACAGTCTGTTTATAGAGACAGGACGAGTTGCATAGACTGTTTATCGAGAGATGACCAGTTACACAGACTGTTTAAAGAGACAGGACCACTCACACAGTCTGTTTATTGAGACAGGTCCAGTTATACAGACTGTTTATAGAGAGAGGACAAGTTACACAGGCTGTTTATAGAGTCAGGACCAGTTACACAGACTGTTTATGGAGACAGGAGCAGTTACACAGACTGTTTATAGAGACAGGACCAGTACACAGGCTGTTTATAGAGACAGGACCCGTCAGACAGACTGTTTATAGAGACAGGAACAGTTACACAGATTGTGTATAGAGACAGGACCAGGTACACAGACTGTTTATAGAGACATGACCCATCACACAGACTGTTTATAGAGACAGGACCAGTTACACAGACTGTTTATAGAGAAAGGACCAGTTACACAGTCTTTTTATAGAGACAGGACCCGTCACACAGACTGTTTATAGAGACAGGACAAGTTACACAGACTGTTTATCGAGACAAGACCAGTTACACAGCCTGTTTTCAGACACAGGACCAGTTACACAGCCTGTTTATAGAGACAGGACCAGTTATACAAACTGTTTATAGAGACAGGACCAGTTACACAGCCTGTTTATAGAGACAGGACCAGTTATAGAAACTGTTTATATAGACTGGACCAGTTACACAGTCTGTTTATCGAGACATGACCCATCACACAGACTGTTTACAGAGACAGGGCCCATCACACAGACTGTTTATAGAGACAGGACACGTGACACAGACTGTTTATTGAGACAGGACCCGTCACACAGACTGTTTTCGAGACAGGAACCGTCACACAGACTGTTAATAGAGACAGGACCAGTCACACAGACTGTTTATAGAGACAGGACCAGTTACACAGACTGTTTATAGAGACAGGACGAGTTACACGGGCTGTTTATAGAGACAGGACCAGTTACACAGACTGTTTATAGAGACAGGACCAGTCACACAGTCTGTTTATAGATAAAGTCCAGATACACAGTCCGTTCATAGAGACAGGTCCAGTAACACAGACTGTTTATAGAGACATGACCCGTTCACAGACGGTTCATAGAGGCAGGACCAGTTACACAGACTGTTTAAAGAGACAGAACCAGTCACACAGACAGTTTATAGAGACAGGACCCGTCACACAGACTGTTTATAGAGACAGACCAGTAAACAGGCTGTTTATAGAGACAGGACCAGTTACACAGTCTGCTTATAGAGACAGGACGAGTTACACGGGCTGTTTATAGAGACAGGACCAGTTACACAGACTGTTTATAGAGACAGACCAGTACACAGGCTGTTTATAGAGACAGGACCAGTTACACAGCCTGTTTATAGAGACAGGACCAGTTACACAGGCTGTTTATAGAGACAGGACCAGTTACACAGATTGTTTATTGCGACAGGACCAGTAACACAGATTGGTTATAGAGACAGGACCAGTCACACAGACTGTGTATAGAGAAAGTCCAGTTACACAGACTGTGTATAGAGACAGGACGAGTTACGCAGACTGATTATAGAGACAGGACCAGTTACACAGACGGTTTATAGAGACAGGACCAGTAACACAGTCTGTTTATAGAAACAGGACCAGTTACACAGGCTGTTTATAGAGACAGGACCAGTTACACAGATTGTTTATTGAGACAGGACCAGTTACACAGTCTGTTTATAGAGACAGGACCCATCACACAGACTGTTTATAGAGACAGGACCAGTAACACAGACTGTTTATATGGACTTGAGCCATCATACAGGCTGTTTATAGAGACAGGACTCGTTACACAGACTGTTTATAGAGGCAGGACCAGTTACACAGACTGTTTATAGAGACAAGACCAGTCACAGAGACAGTTTATAGAGAGAGGACCCGTCACACAGACGGTTTATAGAGACAGGACCAGTTATGCAGGCTGTTTATAGAGATAGGACCAGTTACACAGTCTGTTTATAGAGACAGGACCCATCACACAGGCTGTTTATAGAGACAGGACCAGTTACACAGACTGTTTATAGAGACAGGACCAGTACACAGGCTGTTTATAGAGACAGAACCCGTCAGTCAGACTGTTTATAGAGACAGGAGCAGTTACACAGACTGTTTATAGAGACAGGTCCCGTCACACAGACTGTTTATAGAGACAGGACCCATCACACAGACTGTTTATAGAGACAGGACCAGTTACACAGACTGTTTATTGAGAAAGGACCAGTTACACAGTCTTTTTATAGAGACAGGACCAGTTACACAGACTGTTTATAGAGACAGGACCCGTCACACAGACTTTGTTGAGACAGGACACGTTACACAGGCTTTTTCTAGGGACAGAACCCGTCACACATACTGTTTCTAGGGACAGTACCCGTCACACAGACTGTTTATACAGACAGGACCAGTTACACAGACTGTTTATTTGGACTTGACCCATCACACAGGCTGTATATAGGGACAGGACCCGTTACACAGAATGTTTTCGAGACAGCACCAGTTACACAGGCTGTTTATAGCGACATGACCAGTTACACAGGCTGTTTATAGAGACAGGACCAGTTACACAGACTGTTTATATGGACTTGACCCATCACACAGGCTGTATATAGAGACAGGACCCGTCACACAGACTGTTTTCGAGACAGGAACCGTCACACAGACTGTTAATAGAGACAGGACCAGTCACACAGACTGTTTATAGAGACAGGACCAGTTACACAGACTGTTTATAGAGACAGGACGAGTTACACGGGCTGTTTATAGAGACAGGACCAGTTACACAGACTGTTTATAGAGACAGGACCAGTCACACAGTCTGTTTATAGATAAAGTCCAGATACACAGTCCGTTCATAGAGACAGGTCCAGTAACACAGACTGTTTATAGAGACATGACCCGTTCACAGACGGTTCATAGAGGCAGGACCAGTTACACAGACTGTTTAAAGAGACAGAACCAGTCACACAGACAGTTTATAGAGACAGGACCCGTCACACAGACTGTTTATAGAGACAGACCAGTAAACAGGCTGTTTATAGAGACAGGACCAGTTACACAGTCTGCTTATAGAGACAGGACGAGTTACACGGGCTGTTTATAGAGACAGGACCAGTTACACAGACTGTTTATAGAGACAGACCAGTACACAGGCTGTTTATAGAGACAGGACCAGTTACACAGCCTGTTTATAGAGACAGGACCAGTTACACAGGCTGTTTATAGAGACAGGACCAGTTACACAGATTGTTTATTGCGACAGGACCAGTAACACAGATTGGTTATAGAGACAGGACCCGTCACACAGACTGTGTATAGAGAAAGTCCAGTTACACAGACTGTGTATAGAGACAGGACGAGTTACGCAGACTGATTATAGAGACAGGACCAGTTACACAGACGGTTTATAGAGACAGGACCAGTAACACAGTCTGTTTATAGAAACAGGACCAGTTACACAGGCTGTTTATAGAGACAGGACCAGTTACACAGATTGTTTATTGAGACAGGACCAGTTACACAGTCTGTTTATAGAGACAGGACCCATCACACAGACTGTTTATAGAGACAGGACCAGTAACACAGACTGTTTATATGGACTTGAGCCATCATACAGGCTGTTTATAGAGACAGGACTCGTTACACAGACTGTTTATAGAGGCAGGACCAGTTACACAGACTGTTTATAGAGACAAGACCAGTCACAGAGACAGTTTATAGAGAGAGGACCCGTCACACAGACGGTTTATAGAGACAGGACCAGTTATGCAGGCTGTTTATAGAGATAGGACCAGTTACACAGTCTGTTTATAGAGACAGGACCCATCACACAGGCTGTTTATAGAGACAAGACCAGTTACACAGACTGTTTATAGAGACAGGACCAGTACACAGGCTGTTTATAGAGACAGAACCCGTCAGTCAGTTGTTTATAGAGACAGGAGCAGTTACACAGACTGTTTATAGAGACAGGTCCCGTCACACAGACTGTTTATAGAGACAGGACCCATCACACAGACTGTTTATAGAGACAGGACCAGTTACACAGACTGTTTATTGAGAAAGGACCAGTTACACAGTCTTTTTATAGAGACAGGACCAGTTACACAGACTGTTTATAGAGACAGGACCCGTCACACAGACTTTGTTGAGACAGGACACGTTACACAGGCTTTTTCTAGGGACAGAACCCGTCACACATACTGTTTCTAGGGACAGTACCCGTCACACAGACTGTTTATACAGACAGGACCAGTTACACAGACTGTTTATTTGGACTTGACCCATCACACAGGCTGTATATAGGGACAGGACCCGTTACACAGAATGTTTTCGAGACAGCACCAGTTACACAGGCTGTTAATAGAGAAATGACCAGTTACACAGTCTACTTATAGATACAGGACCAGATTCACAGACTGTTTATAGAGACAGGACCAGTTAGACAGACTGTTTATAGACACAGGTCCCGTCACACAGACTGTTTATAGAGACAGGACCAGTTATGCAGGCTGTTTATAGAGACAAGACCAGTTACACAGACTGTTTATAGAGACAGGACCCATCACACAGGCTGTTTATAGAGACAAGACCAGTTACACAGAATTTTTATAGAGACAGGACCAGTTACACAGACTGTTTATAGAGACAGGACCAGTTACACAGACTGTTTATATGGACTTGACCCATCACACAGGCTGTATATAGAAACAGGACTAGTTACACAGACTGGTTTCGAGACAGGACCAGTTACACAGGCTGTTTATAGAGACATGACCAGTTACACAGACTGTTTACAGAGACGGGACCAGTTACACAGGCTGTTTATCGAGACAGGACCAGTTACACAGTATATTTATATATACAGGACCAGATTCACAGACTGTTTATAGAGACAGGACCAGTTACACAGACTGTTTATAGACACAGTACCCGT